>NC_079151.1:81957614-82264323 GCF_947563725.1 Argiope bruennichi | reverse complement strand
CATCTTATCAAGCAAGCAATACATACATAAATTAAATTTAAGCATGGAAAGGGGTTGGCTATGCTAAATAGAGGTAAATTATTTCGTTAAAAGAACTAAGTTAAAAAAATGTCTGTGTATTTTTCAGAGGAAAGAATGGTGAATATATTTTAATGGGTAGTAATGTAGCACTGAACACCAAAAACATATTTCTAACTCGCGAAGTGTCATTAAATCTTCATTAGAGAGCTTGTAACAATATAGTATCAAAAATTAATTACAAAAAATAATCTGGTTCATGAATCAGATCAATTCATCTCTGTTGTAGAATAGTTAAAAGAGTTTGGTCTATCCTTTCAAATGTATTTTTTAAATGTGGAAAAAAATATTGTTGAAATATGTTTGATTTGAATAAAGTATTTATTTAAGTTCCAAGAAAATATTATTCAAGATAGAATTACTTCTCATGTTTGAGAGAAATAAATAATAGGGTATTTTTAACATTTCCTATATATTACTGCAAAAATGCAAACAGATGGATGAAATTTTAATCAGTTGTTTTGAATTTTTATAGTAAGAAATAAAAAGTACACAAATGAATTAATTGGAAAATAAAGTCATTTAATCTCGATCAATTTATAAACGACCTATTATGCAATTTTAAAGTTTTCAAAATTTATTCAATAAGGCTTTCATTGATGCAACTAATGAAATTGTTTAAATGATAGGTATGGCATAAATGCTTATAAATTTATCTGTCACAAAATTTCTAAGTGTCAATAACATTACAGCGATTAAGTAATTCAAAGCTAATAATTTATGTCAAAGGGCTTAAAAGTTAATTAACAGGAAATATATCATAATTTGCAGTCTTTTGTTTTATCATTTTTATTCAATATCGTTGTATGAAATATTAAAGATGATATAGAGGATTTATTTAAAATATTTTTCCTAAAGCATAAATAATATAATATTAGTATACAAATCAGTTTGAATCAATTTTAATAGCAATAGTATTTTTAATTGTACATTTTGCTTTGAGAAATCAAGCTATTAGTAACAATTAAAAGTCAATCTGAGGAATAGCTTAATTTTATTTGCATTAGTGCATAAATATTATGATCAGCACTTGCTATTCTCTAAATATTATAATGCACTGTATCAAATCAATATACTCAAAGTATCTAAATATTTTGTTTGGTTTATCAATGATACATTTTATTTTATTTTTCTGAATTTCTTCAAAATGTATTAATACCCAGGACAAATTTTGGCAGTATGCACTCATAAAGCTACATAATACAGTCTCTCTTGACTGTATTATGTAGCTTTATGAGTTTCTGGGATGAAACTGCAATGAAAACATTTTTAAATATTTTCAGTGAATTTTATTTTTATATAATTATAGATATTTGTTTTCTTAAATTTACATAGATAATAAAACCAAAAACTTATAATCCCAATTTAGAACTTATTGCTTGAGACAAGTGTCTTTATATTGATTTCAAATTTCCATTTCATGCAAAATGCTCATGGTAAAAGGAAGAATCAATGAATCGATCGGAGAATGAAACAACTGCTTTAGAGAAACTGGCTACGAAAAATTAATCCTTGAATTTAATAGAGCATTGTCATCGAATAATTAAAGTCAAACATATTTTGCCGATTAAAATTTATAATTTAGAGAAATTTGTAGTAAAACACGCCTTGTACATTCCATAAGTTTTTGGATATCAAATCACCAAACATTTGAAACCACCAAACACCAGGATGACATTTTAATTATTATAAAACGTATACATTACTTACTACTTACTCACTAAAGATAGATTTGTTGAGTTCTTAATCACTTCATGAGGAACTGTTGCCTTGTGTTTGAGCAAAATGTAAAAATCTTAATACATTTAAAAAGCTATTTTTCACTATTTAGTTAAATAGATCAAAGACAATTGTAAAAGCTATGAAATCTCTTAAATTCCTTTCAACTCTCTTGTTTGGAGTTCCAATTCTTTCTCGTAATTATACAGAAGAAGGGGATGATTAAATACACCTTTATATGGTAAAAATAAATTCTTGCATTTCTTTTCGAGTATTTTAAATTCTTGATCAGGAAAAAAGGCAGAATATTCCTTTAAGAAATATGCTTTTATCAGTTTTTAAAAGCAAATGAAGTTTATAAATAACTTATAAATGCATTTTTTTAGGTACTAGGAACGATATTTTATGATCAAAATAACTTGCATAAGGATATATTTTTTTCTCTTAGATATCGATATTTTTCTTTTCTTACGGCTGATGATTTGTAAAAAGTTGAATTCATTACTAATATATTAAAAGAAATCTAAACACCCTTGTTTGAATATAAATATTAATGTTTATTAATTAATTTGTTTGCATATTTTTCTATTAGAGTTGATAAATATTAAATAAATATTAAAATATTGAAATTGGAAAATATATGCAAAAACCTTTAAAAAATACAGTGGGACAATAATATACTTAGAATATCATAAAAAAGTGTCTGTGATTAAAACAAATATTAAGCTTCTTAGATTTGGAATAAATTTGAAGATAATATTTTAGAGCATAACAATGAAGTTCGGAATATTGTACCATTTTGCGATCGAATAATGAATTCGCAAAAGCATTTTAAAATATGATTATCAGTAACTAATAGCTGAAATAAAAATATACTTTTAAAGAATTAATTTTTTTCAAAATACAAAAGTGCATTTTTTGCATTCAAATATTTTCGTATATAATTACCTTAAGCCTATTTATGCACTAGATGTTAATTTACACAAGAAAAAAAATGCCCTTGCTATATTTTCACATTGTTATGAAACTTCATATTGAAGCTATTTTTACATAATTTCAGCTATGGCATGAAATGCAGTATGTATAATTGATGATTTAATGATAAATAAAATTGTATAAAATTTCAAAGAAAATTTGTTATTTCAAAGCAATGAAATATTCTTTCAAAGTTAGGGCCTCACACATATTTGAAATGATTGTCAAATGCAATGATGTATATTTTTTGTATATTCTCATTTAATGTTATATATAAAGTGAGCAATTCCATTGCTACTCAATATATTAGATTTTTATTTTAATAAGTTAGCAAATGAAGAATTTTATTTCAGAATATTTAAAGAAAACCAAGTGCTTATACTCTATTTCAAATTGAAATCTAGTGCATTTTTAAAGAACATGTAATATTATGCAATTTTCGAATCAAAATATTATATGTTCCTTAAAATTGCATCAAATTAAAAAAAATTATGCTAACTATTTGTAAATAAAATTCTCTTTACTAGAAATCAAAATATTTGTTTAAATATGCCGTTAATTCCTTTCATTTTACATCCTGTTGCTTTAAACAAAGACTTAAAATTGCTAAAACAATAAATTTTCATAGAGGTTAGTAATATTTTCAGTTTTCATTAATTTTTCAGATATGGAAAAAGTGTAATTTCCACCATTAAAATTCCTTTTTTAATGCCAGAAAGTAAATGCATTCGGGATTTAAAACTGTTGGAATTTAATAGTTTTTAGAGTGGCACATTTGAATTAAAACTCATTTTAATTTCATTCTCTTATTAAATATCTGCGGTCAACAGCAATCGAGAGCTTGTCCCTGTTTACATAAATCTTCAGATACTAATATTAAATTCCGAATTACTAGAATACTAATATAATTTTGTAGAATATTAATATCTTTCTTTCTTATTTTTGTATTTTATATTATTTTTTTACTATTAATTTTCATTGAAGTGGAATTTTCGTTTCTAAATTTCTTGTAATTGCCTGTTTGTTTTATTTTATTTACTTATTTGTTTTCGCTTGCCTGCATTATCAAGATAATAACTTAAAAATTTAGTCTTATACAGTTTCCAAGATTGGGAAAATGTTTTCATTCACTTGGAGAACATTTTTTTCTCTTCTTTTCACACAAATTTTAGCTTTTATTTATAAGCGCACATGCATTATTTGCCATTTTTTTAAAAAATGTGCATTTATTGATTTTCCGAATGTTATTCGTTTTATTGTAAAATATATATTTTAATATGCACAAATTTGAATTTTTCTTCAGGCCTGATATATGCTCAAAGTTTGCAAACGATCTTTTAGGGAACCCTGTACAAACTGAAGAGACCCCCTTCTTGCACGTAGAAAGAAAAACAATAGATGTGCAAGGTAAGCATAAGTCATCTGTTGATTTGATGTGCATTAAAGTTCCAAAAGAGATGCTTAGTTTTATTTTGTTTTTGTTTATTATTTTTATTTTTTGCAAAAAATTTATATTTTTAATAATTTTTCTACAACATTACATATCTATCATATCAGTAACAATTATCCCTATTATTGTTATTTTGGATCAAAATTTCTGTGTCTGTATGTAAGGGTTTTTGCATCTGGATAGTAAACTGTTTGGGTAATAAAACTTGGTATATATGCTATGGTAATTATAATAAAGTGATTATTCTATATAATTACCAATGATTATTAATAATCGCCAGTATGTTTACTAGTGATTATGAATAATCAACAATAATTATGCATAATCCCCATATTAGTTACATATAACTTAACACACATATAATTTAAAGTGTGGGAATGTACACTTCAGCTTAATATTAAAAATTGTAATTACTTAAAAAGTAAGATTGATGTTTTTCTGCTATAATTTCAAAAAATATTGCAGCACAAAAATAATACTAATTTAGATTTTTTATACTAATTTAGATTTAAGCAATCATTTTTCCAATGAAACCAATGTTTTTTCTTAAAATTATTTCTATTTATTAATCAAGATTTAACATCATTATGAAAAACGGGTGGATAATTTTTAAGTCCCTCTATTTTTAAGTACTTTTGCTTTTTCTTCTGTGATATAATTGAATGTATATTTAGCCATACAGATAATAATAAAGAAAAATAAGAAATGTACATTGTACGATGAGTATAATGGAGTAAGGCTTCTAAAATAATATAAGTCAATCAAATTATATATATATATATATTGTACAGATGAAGTCTTTAAGGCATAGTTACACAAAATATTTAGTAATCATTTATTTCGTCAAACCATCTATTTCCAAAAGCGGCTCATATTATACATTACAGAATAAAAATTTTAATTTTTTTTTTAATCCACGAAACAAATATGAAAGGGGAATAAAAAGTTTTTACTTTATATATGAAACTATAATCGCACAAATAATTTGTTATTTAAATACATGTTTAATGCTTCTTTCCTTCTGCAATGAATTAATTTTGACCTTAAATAATGTATCTGAAATTCCTAAACAGTGCTCTGATAAGGTCTAAGAAGAAATAATGGATACGAGTTCTAAATCTTTGAACGATTTTGCAAACTATTTTTTTTATTGGTTTCGTATTTATGCTTATAATGCTGTTTCAAATGCTGATCTTAATTCTGATTAGTTTTACATTAATGATATAATTTTATAAATCAAACGCTTCAATTTTAACGTTTTAAACTAAGAAATCTTTCACAATGGTCAGTAATACAACATAATGTTGCTTCTTGGACATTGATGAGGCATTACACAGTGTATATTTCACCTTGTACTTATTTTGAAGACAAATGCTCATATAAAGTAATAATATAGTTATTTTTGATTAAATCTTAAGTTTCTATGCATAAAAATTTAATTACTTTGTAGTTTCAAAAATGTCCATCCCTTTTAAAATATATTCATGCTACTATTTAATGAATAAGGAAATTTTATTGAATAGTTTGAAATACAATTATTACTATTTTCAGAATTCGTTTTTTTCTTAGCTCTTTCTGTTGAAGCAGCAGAGTTTCTTCCAACTTTTTTTCTACGTTTTTTTTTAAAGTTTTGGGAGAATCATATGTTTTAAATGCTTATAAGATTAGTTTTCCAGAACTGTCTGTTACAATCTTTGATTAATTTTTTTATCTTTCTTTACTTATTCCCTTTCTTTGCCGAGCTTTAAGGAAAGGCCTCAACTTTTTATGGGGATACTAATGATTAAGTAAATGGTATACGTAGACTCGTAAAACTGTTCAGAATCTGTGCTGACTAACCTACAATAGATTAATCATGTATGAAATTTTGGTATATCATTGGACTGTCTTGGACAGAAGCGTGTTGTGAATAAAATATTCTTGTTAAAGGGAACAAATATATAACATTGAACTCTGCCATGATGTTATCTGGTGTTACATATAGTCAGCCAATTCAGCTATAGTAATTATCTATGATTATGGTAAGAGGTTTATATCTATTTATTACTGTTAAAAACCCTTTATTAATCGCATGTTCATAATAATATTTGATTGAACTAATTACATCCCTGTTTAATGGATGAATTCAATAATCTATTTGAAAAAGAAAGGTAATTACACAAGGTCTGACAGTTACGCATTTTTTGTCATCTCATTAACATGAATAGTTAAATGAGTCTCATGGTTTCAAGGTGTAACAGTATTTGTTTCAGTTCTTGGTCTAATATGAAAGATAAATTGTTTCATTTAAAAATTAACCTATTAAAATAATATAAATATCGAAAAATAACCTAAAATTTGACAAGTTATCTCTTAAGAAAAGAATTGTTGACAAAAAGTGATCTATAGATCAAATCACTTAGAATCAAGATGTTTCACAATATAATGAATCATATGATAGAATACAGTATGCATTTTATAAGCGTACTTTAGTCTATAGTTATAAGACTACTTTAGTCCGAGTTATCAGAAATACCCTCCTTATTTTTTTCTTTCAAAAGTAAACTTCAAATGTATAGAATTAAAAGAGAAAATCACTCGAGTCCTTTAAAAATATTTATCGTTTCGCCAAATAAAATGTTTTTTTAAGACTCGATTAGAAAACTCTTGAAATAGGCCATAATACTAAGGGTGAAGCATAGATGCCATATTCAAATTAATATGTTTCATACAATCTGAGGAAAATATCTTGGATGAATTATCCCTAATTTCCTCTAAATAGGAGATATTATACAGGGTGTTTATTTAGTCCCGGACCCATTTTGATGTTTAATAACTCATAAAATAATGAAGATACAAACAAACTTATGGCATTTATTGATGGAATAACTCCTATATTTTCCTTTTCAGGTTTGAATATTTTTACTTTTGTAAATATCGTCTGCGCGTGTGGTTAATTTCAGATAATTTCATTTTCCAGTCTAAATATCTGTACTTTTCTAAATATCTTCTGCTTATTAATTGCATTTTTCTCTCTTTTGTTTTTGGCAACTATTGCAATGTTATGTTTACTTTTGATGCGTTTGTTCTATGTAGTACTTTTGTATGTGATGTTTTATTCGAGCGGATATTAAGGAGAATGCATACACCACAAGAGAAAGCACAGATTTTATGGTGGTTCATAGAAACGAAATCGATAGTGCAAGCACAGAGAATTTTCAGAATTTACCAAAAAGATCCTCCATCCCAAAACAGCATCTTGCGGTGGAAAAGAATTTTCTAGAAATTGGAAGTATCGCAGGTAAGAAACATTCCGGACGTCCTTGCACAAGTGATTTTGATGTTCAGCGTGTCAGAGAGACATTTTTACACAATCCTAGAATATCTGAGAGATCAGCGGCAACAGAATTGGATATGCCAATTTCGACGGTGTACAAGGTTATTAAGAAAAAATTAAGACTGCATGCATACAAAGTTCAAATTGTTCAAGTTTTGGAACCGAACGATAGACCTAGGAGGATGGCCTTTGCAACAGATATGCTAAGGAGGATAGAAGATGCTGCTGATTTTCTGAAGAGCATAATGTTCTCCGATGAAGCATCCTTTCATGTTTCTGGCATTGTTAATCGCCATAATGTGCGCATATGGGGTGAGGCACAAAGGGATTCCCCAAAGGTTAATGTGTGGTGCGGACTAATGCACGACCGAGTCATTGGGCCTTTCTTTTTTACAGAAAAGACGGTCTCATCAGTTGTATACTTAGACATGTTGGAAAACTTCGTATTTCCACAACTAGAAGAGCTTCAGCAACATGTATTTTTGCAACAAGATGGTGCGCCATCTCATTGGGGTACCATCGTTCGTGCTTCTTTGAATGACCATTTTCCAGGAAGATGGATTGGGCGAGGAGGTCCAATTCCTTGGCTACCCAGATCACCTGAAATAACGCAATTGGACTTTTTATTAATTTGCCTATAAAATATATATTCTAATATCAATTCTTAATTGTATAAAAAACAATAAATTAAAATGTGTTGTTCGTAATAACAAAATAATGAAATCTAACCAATATTTTTCATCAAAAGCAATTCTTTAGAATCGCAGCAAATTAATGAAGTAATTAATGACTAATTTATATACTTACCCTAATTTTTTTTAAATATTGTGTCGATTGCCTGTTTACACAAATCAATTGTACAGTCGACCAAATATACGAAACTCTCTATCTTAATAATTTCTTTTTCTGGAAATGGAAGATTACATTATTGATAACTATCTTAAAATTATGATGTTTCTTCGATTATCGCAGTTCACATTTGATGGATTCATAGAAATTAACGACGATAAGAGAAATTGACCCCCCCCAAAAAAAAACACGAATATTTTCCCCTATTCTTCATTTTTCTATTTCATGGTCTGTTGATAACCGAATTTTTAATCATTCAAATGAAGAAGCTTTTACATATTTTCTGAGACTACAGTCCTCATTTGTAAATGAGAACTAATATTTCTAATTTATTCGTTTCTGTAAGAAACTGATTAGAAATAATGATGTAATGGAAATAAAATATCTCTATTGTTTTTGATGATTCAAAGAAACAAAGTGTTCAGATTAATTTCAATGTTACAAATTAAGTTTTTTTTTTTTTTTCTGAAAAAAGATTACATTCGCATCCATTAATGGTATGATGTAAACTTTTTTTTTCGTAATTTTTCATTGTAGATTACAAATGAACTATCCATCAGTTTTTTTTTGTTTGTTATTTTAATGTGATGGAAAAAATATGAATGAAATCGATGCAAGTCTGAAGGAATAATTCATTTAATTACCATCATTTTAATCCTGTAATTTTTTTTCAATTTAATTGAAATGTTAGAATCAAATCACATTATGTGTAAAACAGATAAATTTCCAAAGACCAGTGTATTTATTTGATTAAAATAGGTAGGGTTTTCAACAATTTTAATAAAAAAAATATTATTTTTATACACTGTAGCTCTATAATCCAAACCATACAGTAATAGGGAAGTTGTGAATTGCGAGTGAAACAATAGTTAAAAACAATAACGACATTATCTATTACATTTTTTATCGATCAGAATATCAGAAAAAACCAATTTACTTTGCCTTTCTAACTCTTTTAAAGAAATTTTTAAATTACATGGATTACTTGCTGAATTACCTGAATTTTAAATTACCTGCTTTGTTGCCTGAATTTTATGCGAATTTCCCGGAATCTCGCATAATAAATGGAATTTATTCACCAAGATTTAAATTTAAGTGTGAATGAAAATTAATATTTCCTAAATGTAATAAATATCGAATAATAAAATATTTCCTTGTTTTATTTCACCTTATATTATTTTTTGTTAAATATATTTAGGTGACATAATTAATGCGCTTTTGATGAAAAAGATAAATTTAATTCATTTATTTATTTATTCATTGGTTAATGTATACTCAGAGCAATATAAATGTTCCATTCTTCGAAATCCATTCGCCAAAATCCATTCTTCGAAAACGTAATTAAACATGTATCAATCCTTTAAAGTATTAAAAAAAATCAAAATACCATTTTCATTTTATCCTATAATATTTTTATTCAGCAAATGAGACTCTACAATTGATAGAGACATTTATGAAGTACTTTGAAGAAAGGGCTGAAAATATATTGGCTGGATCGTTTGTTCTATGTAGTACTTTTGTATGTGATGTTTTATTCGAGCAGATATTAAGGAGAATGCATACACCACAAGAGAAAGCACAGATTTTATGGTGGTTCATAGAAACGAAATCGATAGTGCAAGCACAGAGAATTTTCAGAATTTACCAAAAGGATCCTTCATCCAAAAACAGCACCTTGCGGTGGAAAAAGAATTTTCTAGAAATTGGAAGTATCGAAGATAAGAAACGTTCCAGACGTCCTTGCACAAGTGATTTTGATGTTGAGCGTGTCAGAGAGACATTTTTACACAATCCTAGAATATCTGAGAGATCAGCGGCAACAGAATTGGATATGCCAATTTCGACGGTGTACAAGGTTATTAAGAAAAAATTAAGACTGCATGCATACAAAGTTCAAATTGTTCAAGTTTTGGAACCGAACGATAGACCTAGGAGGATGGCCTTTGCAACAGATATGCTAAGGAGGATAGAAGATGCTGCTGATTTTCTGAAGAGCATAATGTTCTCCGATGAAGCATCCTTTCATGTTTCTGGCATTGTTAATCGCCATAATGTGCGCATATGGGGTGAGGCACAAAGGGATTCCCCAAAGGTTAATGTGTGGTGCGGACTAATGCACGACCGAGTCATTGGGCCTTTCTTTTTTACAGAAAAGACGGTCTCATCAGTTGTATACTTAGACATGTTGGAAAACTTCGTATTTCCACAACTAGAAGAGCTTCAGCCACATGTATTTTTGCAACAAGATGGTGCGCCATCTCATTGGGGTACCATCGTTCGTGCTTCTTTGAATGACCATTTTCCAGGAAGATGGATTGGGCGAGGAGGTCCAATTCCTTGGCTACCCAGATCACCTGAAATAACGCCATTGGACTTTTTCCTTTGGGGGTTTGTAAAAGACAACGTTTTCAGATGGAGAGTGTCGAACATTGATGACCTAAAAGCCAGAATTACAACAGCAATAGGCTCTGTGGATGCCGACATGCTTGCCGCTACCTGGCGTGAAATTGATTATCGACTGGATATTCTCCGTGCGACGAAGGGGGCACACGGAAGTTCATTGACAAGGGTCATGAAACTTTTTGAGTCTATTTAACCATTTATGTTATTAATTTTAATCTATCTTTATTATTTTATGTGTTATTAAACATCAAAATGGGCCCGGGACTAAATAAACACTCGTTATTTCTAACCTAGTTAAAGGAGCAACACATTTTGGTGTTCAAAATTACATGGAGTACTTTGAAATTTAAACCTCTATACCTCATTCTTATTAAGAGTAGAAAAATCAGAAATTTCACAAAATAAGATTATTAATTTGCCTATAAAATATATATTCTAATATCAATTCTTAATTGTATAAAAAACAATAAATTAAAATGTGTTGTTCGTAATAACAAAATAATGAAATCTAACCAATATTTTTCATCAAAAGCAATTCTTTAGAATCGCAGCAAATTAATGAAGTAATTAATGACTAATTTATATACTTACCCTAATTTTTTTTAAATATTGTGTCGATTGCCTGTTTACACAAATCAATTGTACAGTCGACCAAATATACGAAACTCTCTATCTTAATAATTTCTTTTTCTGGAAATGGAAGATTACATTATTGATAACTATCTTAAAATTATGATGTTTCTTCGATTATCGCAGTTCACATTTGATGGATTCATAGAAATTAACGACGATAAGAGAAATTGACCCCCCCCCCCAAAAAAAACACGAATATTTTCCCCTATTCTTCATTTTTCTATTTCATGGTCTGTTGATAACCGAATTTTTAATCATTCAAATGAAGAAGCTTTTACATATTTTCTGAGACTACAGTCCTCATTTGTAAATGAGAACTAATATTTCTAATTTATTCGTTTCTGTAAGAAACTGATTAGAAATAATGATGTAATGGAAATAAAATATCTCTATTGTTTTTGATGATTCAAAGAAACAAAGTGTTCAGATTAATTTCAATGTTACAAATTAAGTTTTTTTTTTTTTTTCTGAAAAAAGATTACATTCGCATCCATTAATGGTATGATGTAAACTTTTTTTTTCGTAATTTTTCATTGTAGATTACAAATGAACTATCCATCAGTTTTTTTTTGTTTGTTATTTTAATGTGATGGAAAAAATATGAATGAAATCGATGCAAGTCTGAAGGAATAATTCATTTAATTACCATCATTTTAATCCTGTAATTTTTTTTCAATTTAATTGAAATGTTAGAATCAAATCACATTATGTGTAAAACAGATAAATTTCCAAAGACCAGTGTATTTATTTGATTAAAATAGGTAGGGTTTTCAACAATTTTAATAAAAAAAATATTATTTTTATACACTGTAGCTCTATAATCCAAACCATACAGTAATAGGGAAGTTGTGAATTGCGAGTGAAACAATAGTTAAAAACAATAACGACATTATCTATTACATTTTTTATCGATCAGAATATCAGAAAAAACCAATTTACTTTGCCTTTCTAACTCTTTTAAAGAAATTTTTAAATTACATGGATTACTTGCTGAATTACCTGAATTTTAAATTACCTGCTTTGTTGCCTGAATTTTATGCGAATTTCCCGGAATCTCGCATAATAAATGGAATTTATTCACCAAGATTTAAATTTAAGTGTGAATGAAAATTAATATTTCCTAAATGTAATAAATATCGAATAATAAAATATTTCCTTGTTTTATTTCACCTTATATTATTTTTTGTTAAATATATTTAGGTGACATAATTAATGTGCTTTTGATGAAAAAGATAAATTTAATTCATTTATTTATTTATTCATTGGTTAATGTATACTCAGAGCAATATAAATGTTCCATTCTTCGAAATCCATTCGCCAAAATCCATTCTTCGAAAACGTAATTAAACATGTATCAATCCTTTAAAGTATTAAAAAAAATCAAAATACCATTTTCATTTTATCCTATAATATTTTTATTCAGCAAATGAGACTCTACAATTGATAGAGACATTTATGAAGTACTTTGAAGAAAGGGCTGAAAATATATTGGCTGGATCTTAATCACAGTGAAGGATGATTTAATAAAAGCCGGATCGCGTAACATAATGACGGGGTAATGACGCGTAACATAATGATAAACAATATGGCAATATATTTTACAATACCATACGGTATTGAACAATATTGTTAGGTAATGCAAATGTTATTCAATATATTTCTTTATTTCATAAAATGTTTGTGCTACTGAAGTATGCAGTGCTGAGCTTATGATTTATAGGAAAGCTTGTTTGAAACTACATGCGACAATTTACTTTGATCAATCATTATTTGGAGGATATCATATGTAGTATGATATACTCCAAATTCAAATATATAATTGCATCATTTGTAATATGATTTTTTTACGAAATTACTTGCAAAACCAATGTGCAATTATTTATATAAAATGAGAAAAAATACTCTCAAAGAACAGTCCGCCCCAACGAGCTATTCACAATATCAAAACAAAGCAGGGCTTTTGGTTGAACATTCCTCATATACTCGTGTTTTTTTAATTCAAAATCATTTTTACAGAATTTTTTTTCATTAAAAATGATATTATTATTTAAAAGTCAATATAAAAAAAGTGTTTGAAAAGTCGATTTTGCAGCTTTATTCCATTCTGTTGGCTTATAAGACTCTGGTATAACCAGTTTGGAATTAACTTTTAAAATTATAATAGTCAATTAATTAATTTTCTTTAAAAATAGAAAATTATAATATTCTTTACAATTTCTGGGAATTAATCTCTGGAGGAAGCTGTCTGAGGTTACCATCTGAAATGTAAGAGTATTTCAAAAGTAATTGTTTTGCTTACAGCTCCATCTTATTCAGACACCGTATTGTAAATAATACAATTTAAAATTTAGAAATAAATTAAAGAATTCTGACTGTCTTTGCATTTTGAAATTGTCTATTCCTTTAATAATTAAAACTTGATTCTAAATTTAAAACTTTACAATTTTTAACAGATTTTTTTTTCTCTTTTAACAGATTATATCGCCATAATTAAGGAAATTTCATCTTGGAAATTTTAACTTCAACGATTATTTATTTCTTGCATATATTTATCATTTTTTCATAATGTGAATGATTTATTAATTGATGCTGTAAAGTAAGTATTTGTTAAAAATTAGGCTCTGGTGATTGATATTTAATCGAAGTAATGCACACTAAAATTAACATTTTACAAATTTTCATAAAATTTGACTAAAATTCTTATAACTCAAAGTACTACTTATTCCATATAATATTAATTATTTCTAATTATGTGTAGTTCTTTATATAGAATTTTTTTACATCAATATAATTTAATCTACAGGATATGCTACTTATTATTCATTTGAGAATAGACAGAAACATCACAAATATTTTTTTGTGTTTAGAATCCTGAAAGAATGTCCTGATTGATCTATTCACATTTTCTTCTAATGGAATAGATATAGTCAATGATTGTATTCTACTTTCATCAATTTTCATGTATCAGTGTCTTAGCAATATTGATACAGTCTATTGAATTTGATCCTAATCTTTGTTTATTTCTTAGTTTTATTCTCTTGATGATGTCAAATGAGATATTATATTTTATTATAAAAATAAGATTTGAAAGGCAGTTTTGATGAATTTATTATGTTGACTTATGTTTGTTTCAAATAAACATAATGCAGATAAAATTTCACTATCGTATATATCAATCATATAAAGCTATTCTGTCACAATTTGAACTCCGATTTATTGATAATGCATTGATAAATTTACTCCTACTGCATTTCACACATTCAGTTTAAATTTAAATTACTCGGCTACAAAAATCGAAACAAGATGAAGTCACTATAAGTTTATTTTGAAAAAAAAAACTCTAATAAAGAAGTTTCAAATTCCGTTACAAATGTTGACATGTTGCAATTCCAGAAAGTTCTCTTTTAAGATTTCTCTAAAACATTTCCCATAAGAAACAGTCTCTACTTAAATACCCCACTACGCCATGTCTCAAGCATTGTAAGTAGAAATATGTCGAACCATTGGTTAAAAAATGCTTCCTTTTTCTTACTATAAGTAATTAAACTGTATTCTTCAACAGAAAATTAGCAAATAATTGATATGGTCTTAAAAGAACATTTTTTTTTTTTTTTGCTAACAATAGTTTGCATGCTCTAAAGGAATTATAAAACACATATACTTAAAAAAATGTTTAGAGTTTCTCAGCCACAGATTAGAAGAAAACATATTTCACATGAACTCTAATGAGATCTCTAGAGAAATGGTCTGTCCAACATTGTTATTTGAAAGATATTATTGTTTGTATTTACTTTAACAATATATTTTTATGCACGAGAAAGTTCTTCTCTTTGATATTTTGTTTGTTTACTATATTTTATCGAACTCTCAGAAATCTTACAATTATGTGTTGCCAAACTTAATTTCTTTGAAACACTCTATAGCGTGAAAGCCTGACTCAATAGAAACAAGCAATTTATTTATAACTAAATTACTTAGGAAATGCACATTCCAAGAGTGCACATTCCACAACAAAGAGAATCAGGTTATAAATTACCTTTCATTATTTGGTTTTAAAAACTGAAGGAAATAGTGGTTACCCCTTAAATTATTAAATAAATTATTTTGTGCATGAGCAGTTAGTTTTAAGTTAGTATGAAAACTTGCATCTCACAACTGATTAATGCCCGCCGGATCTATGATTCAGACCACTTTAATTCACTTCAACTAATCTGTTCACATAGTTGAGGTTTCGTAAATCTATTGTGTATTTGTATTTGATTTAAGATTATGAATGCAAAATACTTATATCCCATCGGAATTTGATACAAATTATTCAAGAAATGATTTTTTTTTTGTATAATAGAAAAAATTATACTTTGAAATAGTTATACACGTGGTAAAATAAATATGTGTTAAACATAGGCCACAGAGGTCTGTTGGTAAGATCACTGCGTCGGAGCTGGAGGATTTTAAATTCAAGATCCGATTCCACCGAAGAGCCATTGTGCAAGCGGGTCTAGTGCACGTTAAATCCGCCTGCGGCAAACGTACTCCCGCTAGTGTGGAAGTTTGGAGAGGGGGTACAAGCTGAGATATCGTTCTCGTCATCTGACCACGGTTCAGAGATTGAGGTTTTTCCCAAAATAGCTATAGTGTTGATATAAAAGTATATGCTAATATACCTAAACTGAGCAGTTAGATAAAGCAAACTAATCTGCAACCTAACAAAGAGTTTAGATGTTTAATTTAAAATATATCAACAAGCCTTTTATATATATCTAATAGTGATTGGTTATTGTTTTTGCAGAATTGTATGGAGCAGTATCCATTGTCGGAAAAAAATATAGTAGAAAATGCAATTCTTGTTAAAATAGTAAAGATGAATGTGGAGAAATGCCCTCTTTATAATTCAATATATGATCGTTTCAGCAAGTTAAGAAATAGTGTAAATAAAACAAAAATAAAATCTAGAGGAATGATATGTTGTTTAAACCTCTTTTATTTCTGTGTACATACAAAAGCGCGAATCGTTAAAAATAGTACTATATAGGGTATTTAAGTACTTGATTGATATTTCCAAACTCAAATGTTTACAGATGTAAAGCTAAAAATGCGAAATTGTTAAAAATAGATCCTTTAGCTAAAGCAAGATGAATAGTAGGACCATATGGAATAATGTGCAAGAAAGAGACCATTTATTAAATAAAATATACTTACATGAGAAATGGCTAATTATGTTTAACAGTTATATAAATAAAAATGATTGAAAATTAAGCTTTCTATCCCCTATCTGAAAGGGTTTTACTAAAATGGATCCCTATGAAATTATAACTGTTTTATTATTTTTTATAAGTATTTTAAAGCTCATGCTGAAGTTAAAAAGTAAATTATTTAAAAAAATGAACTATAGAATAATTCCAAATTTATTTATAAATCAAAAATGTATGACACTTGTAAGCAACGTGAAGTAAAATATTTCAATAAATTATTTTCTTTAATTTTTTTTTATGAAAATAAATATTTTTCAGTCAGATTTGTGAAGTAAGTATATGCATAAAAAATAATTACGAACCAATAAATTAAGATAAATCACTTTCTAACAATACGTTTCAATATTTTTTTTAAAAATTTCTTAGGATTAGTAAATGCATTTATCAAAGCATTTATATATTTAAAAAAAGCTACATTTGTTTAATAAGCAAAAAACTATCATTCAGAAAAACTTCTTACATGCCATATAGCGTGACCAACAAACATACTATGAACGATACCAAAGTTTTTCATCAAACGATACCTTACAAAGCTGTCCAGATTATCAGCTGCTGAATTAATTATATAAACGTTTGAAATAGAGTGCATTTAAATTCGTGGAATATTAATATCTATTTTACTTCTACAATTATCTAAACATAATTAAAAACTAATTCTTGTCATGCACATATATGCTCATAAGAAACAGATCATAAAAGTAATTGATAATGCTTATATGAATATTTAAATTAGTGTAATTGTGCCTTAACATTTTCATTCAACTGATAAAATAAGGAATTGTCATAAGTAATGTCCTGATGACAGCTTGAAAGGGTGGAGGTTTTATGCGATAAATTTTAAAATGCAATTCTTTAAAATATTCATTTATTTTTCCCACAAATAACAATTTAATAAAGTTAACTTAGATTTTAAAGTAGTTATTAACTAAAGGACAACTCTAATCATAAGTAATAGCCATTAAGTTTATAAAGAAGACAGGAAATAATTCTTAAGAGACCGTTTGAGAGCAATAAATTGAGTTGCTCTAATGATCAATCTTCTGAGTAAAAATTACGTGCTCACATTACTGCTATGATCATATCAGTATCTTTTTTCAAAATATTTGGATTATAATAATAATATACAAAATATTAAAGGACATAACAAAAATTCAAGATTTGAAGCCTTGTTTAAAATTTTATCTTATAATCTAATTAATTAAAGGAAACTTGTTAATTTTTATCTATATCTTCTGCAACAAATATTACCTGAAAACGTTTACATTACCTACTGAAAGTAAACTTAACTTTAACTCACATTTAACAGCTTCATAATGCCAGTAAAATGAACGAATATGTTTTTAAAAATTCTGTTACAATTATTAGGCTGGATTATTCGTGCCATAGAATGAATGAGAAACTATATTTCATTTTGAAGAAGAGTCTCGAATTTTGAGGTGTTTCTATTTCAATACAACAGCTAAGAATAAAGGTAAAGATTTAATTACTGCAAGTATATAAATAATAAATTCATATTTGGATACTTTGGTAAAGCATAAAATAAAGTTACTTTGCAAAACTGAAATATATTGATGAGATTTGAATAGAACAATCTGACATTATTTCTTAACAATTTATTTCATCATGCAAAGCAATGCTTATAATTATCGTTTGCGCGGGATAAATAAAATTAATTAAAATTTGGACTGTTGAATCTATCAGATTGAGCTATAAATTTTAAAATGAAATTCTTTGAACTATTCATTTATCTTTCACATAAATAACAATCTTTGAAAGTTAACCTGGATATTCTCAAAACATAGAGCATTTCGTGTTTCTTAATAATAAAATTTTCTGTTAACACTTCAAAATAATTTTATATATTTTATATCAAGTTCATGCAAAAAATGGTCTGTAATGGAAAGTAATGAAATTAGAAAGAGCTGTATGAAAGTTATTCAAATAAAAAATAGGTATAAATTTGTTAAAAAGCACTTATATCTACAGAATATTAATTCGGCTTCATTTGTTTTGCTGATCATGATTGAAACTCGTCAATATTATGATGAGCTGTGTATCTGTATACTATTACAAAAAATAATTTATTAGAAGTGTAAGAATGGGATTTCCTTACTTAGTATTATTCAGCTTTATAAAATGTTTGTGAGAATTTTATTAGTATTAAATTTCAATTGTTTCACTTTTATATTTAAATGTTAATGTTGTTATTAATGGTTTAATAATTTGAGGCTTTGAACTTTGCAGAATATAAGTACTTAATTATTTAAATAAAACTTCATTCGATTATTTATTATATTTATTTCAAACTTTACAAACTTTTATGATAATTTTATGTTTTTTATTCCATCTATTTATCTCAGATGTTTATTTATTTTCTGCATGATTCTTATTTTCTTGATATTATAGTGCACCTATAGAATTTCCTGAAAGGATTTTTAAGAAGAAATTTCTTATTTCTTTAATTGTATTATTCCTAAAAATATTTTTAGACTTTAAACATTCACGTTGAACCCATCTCGGCCAATACAAAATGAAATCTACCTTAATAATTAATTCTATGCAGTACAGATTAAAAAAACATATAACTCGTGAAATTAAGAAAACAGAGCTGTTTTAGGTGGTATAAAATTGCGAAAATATCAACTCCCAAGTAATAAATTGGTGTAAAACAGTAGAATTAAATTTGTATGTATGTGTTCATGTTCATAAAATATTTCAAAACTTTTATATAAATATTTATTGACAAAAATATATTATTTTACAATTTAAATTCTCGCACATAATTCATATGAATACTCGTTTCAATGTAAAAAATAATAAAAAAAATATTGCTTTAAAAATAATTTTACAGAAACACAATATTGGAACTAACAAAATTATAACTTTTTAAAAGATATTCATTTATATTTTTCAGCAAAGATGTCATTTTCTCTTCTTCAATTTAAAAATAATTTCTTCAGCAAATTTGTGAAAACTCTGTTGAGTTGTTAGAAGCTTTGTAGTTAAACAAATGATTACATTGAATAAAACATTTTTTCTCTATTTATTAGCAATTCATCAAGGCGAAAAGAATAGAAAATAATAAAGTATAAAAACATAAAATCATATAAAATTTATAAATAAATTATAAATAATTCAGGGCACTAGAATATGTAAAATTATTGTTTGAATATATCGTAAATATTATTTTTTAAAGAAAAATATTGTCAATAAACAATGAGAAATCATGAACGAAGATTTAACTATTTGGTGTATTTGTATTTTACTATTATTGCATTATAAAAAAATAATATGAAAACACTTCTTTTTAGGGCTTCATATAAGTAAAAGGACCCCGTTAAACTGAAGCTATTAAGCAATTATGTGTTTTTTCATTCTTTGAGAACAACTCTTGCTCCCCAAGTTCATCTAAAAGGGCGACTTTTATAATATGATGGCCAAATAAAAATGAATTGCTTAAAATTTTGTTGTAAACCTCTACAACGTGTAAAATGTATTCATATAATTGCTTTTCTTATATAATGAGTAATTGTAACTGGAAGTAGTCATCAAGGAACAATGTTTGATAAAATAAACATTGCTCAACTTTTTTGAAATACCATATATAACATAAATCAACACCAAATGTGCAGAAAAAAACATTAAAGTATTTGCTGGTAAGCACATAAATGTATATTAAAGAAAATAAATATGAGCCCCATGAAAGAGGAAAGTGTTTTAATTTTTCCTGCAGAATGATAACAATTAAGAAATTTTGTTTTGAATTCTAAAATAAATTAATGCAAAGAACTAAACGCCTCTGAGAATCTAATGATTAAAACATTAAAATTTGTTTTAGAATAAGAGGCAAATAGGTACATCTTTTTCCTTTTCGAATCGGGTTTTATTTTCATCATGTTTAACTCATTTCACGATGTTTCTTATTTTAATTTCTAAAACTATATGCAGAAATTTTAAGATTCGTTAATATATTTTAAATTAATTTCCTTCCCTTGTTTACTCATTAATACATTTAAACTACAAATATTACAAAGGGATTTACTATTTTCAGTTTGCACATTTGAAGAGAGAATATTACATTTTGCTTAATTTCCATCTCTAATGAAATTAAAGGGATTTGTAATAATTGAACTTACCAGACTCGTAACATACATTTTTATTCATTTTGCAGCTTTTGTTACATTGTGTTTAATTATATATTAGGGTGAGAAAAAGCATCCGATACCGAATGAAGTTTAAAAAAATTAAAGTAGAAAACTTCTACTGCATTTGTGAAATAAATGCTTTTTTTAGAACTTTAACGTTTACAATTAAAAATGGATAAAAATATATTTGGATAAACGAGAACGATTCGAGTTCTTATAAAAGAGTATTAATTATTTTATCTTATAGAGTTACCATTTAATATTTTAAAAAGGAAAAAATCACAAGAAATAAATAGCATGAATTCTACATATTAGATTGATATAATAAGGGAGATAATTTTTTTTGAAAAGCCATATAATAACACTAATCACTTTATAGATTTTTAATTTAATTTAAATATTTCAGGTTCAGTTAATTTAGTTAACAATCGGGTCAGCTACGAACTATTCATTAATTCGATATTGATATACATGATATCAAAATGTTTCATGGTGATATAGTAACATTTAAAATATCTTTTAATCTTCATGCCTTGTTTATCTCCTGATGAATCAAACACAGAGGCAGAAAGGTAAAATAATCTAGTTTTGTATGTAATTAGAATGAATACATTAATCAATGTCATATACTTCAATGCATAGTTAAAATTGAAAAATAGCCATCTAGACGTGATATGATTTATTTGATTCACTTAAGCTTCAGAACTTAAATATAACTTGTACGCTTAGTGGGACTTAAATTTCTAATGCTGATTCAAATTTATTTTCGAAATGGTCTTTGAATATTTTATTTGCCTTGTGCAGGTAAAAAAAAATACCAATGTAGATTTAAGTTTTATTTGTTATGTATAATAAGGACATAAAACTGATATAAAGTTATAACTGATATTATATTATTATGGAAGTTTAGATTTTTTTTAAAAATCTAACATATACTAAATTATTTTTAAAATAAATTTGATATATTTAAACATTTCCACTGACTTTCCAAAATTGATACTCCCTTCATTTTATCATAGCGATTCATTATATTTTATTTGAATATGATATTCTTTGCGACTATTTCCATTTTCGAATTAATTTTTAAGAATTATTGCTCTATCATCAGTTTATACTGATACTAGCCACTGAACCGGCGATTGTACCTACATTTATTTGTTGTATTGTTATTAATATATATGTTTCATTTCTTTCATGATCTTTCGAAATCTTATGTTCAACTTCTGAAGTATTTAAACACTAAACCCTACTAATATTAGTAATTAATTAATATTAAGGATTTCGGATAAACGACACGCTTGTCTTATAGTGTGACACACATATGCAAATCTGACTTGGAGCAGCCGCTTTAGAACGTGAAACATGTATTTGATAGGGGGAAAAATAAAAAAAAGATTATAAGCTAATACTGGCAACTTCAAGGAATTAAATTTTAAGCTTCAAACAATTTTAAGAGATGATAAATTAAAAGTTACTTGATTTCAGATTATAATTGTTTGATTTAGTACTTGATGCAATGACGAATATACACATTTTTAAGATTAACTGCTATTAAAAACAGAATTTAAATAATTACAAAATTCAGATACACATAAGTAAATAATCTTCGTACAGTACTGCACTTGGAAATAATAATTTATTTCCAGAAAATATTTTTAATTTCAAGCATAATTTATAACCAACATTCACGCTTTAAGAGATATGATATTAAATTTTTTTTTAATCAGATGTTAAAATAAAGTATTTGAAATTTCAGCTCTGATGACGTGACACTATTGGTTAACTGAAAATAAAGTTCCAAAATTTTAAATAATACAAAATTAAAAGAAATAACAAAAATTTTAGTTTTGTCAGAAGAAAGGATTCATTAACCAATTATAAATATATATGATATCGAATTGAGAAACTTATCAACGGAAACAAAATCTTATTTATTCTGCTCAAGCCTAAAAAATTAACGTAAAAGAGCTATATCATATGCCAAATGATACACCAAAAATTTGAAACAAAACTAAGACAATCTGAAGATAGTATTTAATGGTATATATATCAGAAATCACAAATTAAAATGTAACGTAAAAATTTTCGAGTGAAAAAAAATTACTTTAACATTGGCAAAAGCGCACATTACATAGTAAAATAGGCTTAATGTATAAATGAAAAAATTGAAATCTTATGAACTGTGTCAAAATAGTCTCTCGGAAGTAAAATGTATGTTACTGAAATACTAGATTTTAATCTCAGAACAGTGATTTTTGTGTATTTAATGTCAAGAATTTATATCGAAAAATATTAAATTGTTTTACTCCCATCTTTCTACACTCAGAAGAGTGATTAGTTTTAGTTAGTGCATTTAATATTACTAGATGTTAAGAAATATGCGTGCAAAATTTTGCTCCATTTCTTCAAGGCTTATGACATCTTTATTGTTCAAAGATATAAATAAAGTGATTGCTTTAAAACTTTTAAGCTGAGAAACAACTTATTTTTAGAATAAATTTGTGTGACTGGAATAAATTTAAAATTCAATACAGAAAAATACAGTTAATTTAAATTTATTTTCTGAAAACATAGCAACATTTGAAAGAAAGCAATTTAGTCTTCAAAAAAATTTACCTTCTCTTTTGAATGTCTATTGTCTTCATGGTTATTTAATACGCGATAAAAAAATATTACATAACTTTAAGTGTCAAATGGCGCTGTTGGATGAAAAAAAATATCGTTTTTCGTGTCAAATCTCATTTATTTCTGTCTTTTCATCGAAAGAAAAAGAATATAAGAGTAAAGCAATACGTTTGTATCATTGTCATAAATAAATAAAAAAAAATTCTTTAGCTTTCGCATTATTCCACTACATTTGTTTCAATCACCGTTGAACAGTGTCAGAATAAATAAGCGAAGATGTTTTTAATGACATTTTTCTAGCTTTCCAGTTAGAGTAAATGAAGCGGAATCTTTTTTCACTTACTGTATTTTCTAAAAATTTCAAACTACGACAATACCTTTATTTACTTTGAATCAAGAAAATAGTCCAGAAGAAAGGTATTTATATATTTGTGTTGCTTAGAATAATGCCAAGAATTTAGTTATGTGTATTTTTTTTAAATTTTGTTTTCTATTCAATATTATTAGACAATTTATTAAAAAAATATTAATTCGTTATATGTTCATGAATGTAGAATAATTGATACTGTGGGATGCGCGAAATCGCTTACTTTCAAATGGTACCTATTTGAAATTTGATTACTATATATTAATGAATTTCATTCTTCTATAAATGATGTGTTTTTTAATTATTCATTAAATTATTTTTGTAGAAATATCGATGATTCCTAAATTATTGAATTAATTTTTTGTCTGTTGTGGCTATAAAACTAAACTAAACTAAAACAAAAAAAAAGCATTAACAAGGGTGAGAGAGTTTAAATCTATGTTTCAGAAGATGTGGATTCAATTCATAATTGTAAATGCCATTTATCTTAATACATTTATAAAAATGGTATATGCAAAGACACCCATGAGCTATTTAACGTCAACACTGTTCGAATATAGAAACCAGTATTTCATAAATGTGAAAAGTGAAAAAAAAAATCTTTATTTATTTTGTGCTATTTTTTTGTGTATATCATTATTTTTCGACGTCCTAGCCTAGGGGTAGCGCGTCTTCCCCATGATCTGGGTGTTCCCTGGTTCGAGCATAGTTGTTCTTCACCCTGTGTTCTATCTGTGAGGTATGTAAAAGAGCCCCCCTGTAAAAAGTGGTTGTGCAAGCCAGTGTGTGAGTATCATCTGCGTATGAGCTAGAAGTCAGACTTTTGCCCTCGGGTGCTCAGGAGTCTTTAAGTCTCAGAAGCTACTGCACCCCTTTTCCATTGTAATGCGTGCACAACATCATCATCATCATATCATTATTTACTAATAGTAGAAATTAAGAAAAAAAGATAAGAATTGCTCAGAAGATAATGCAAACTATTGTTGACATAATTTGAGTTCCTAGGTCTTATTTTACTATAAATAGAACACTTTGTGGATATACTTGTACGATTTACATTTCTTTCTAAACAATAAAAATTTACACACTTGTTATATAAAAAAATGAAAATTTTGTCTTATATAACACAGTTAATCTATTATAATGCTATTAAAAGTACAAAAATTAATTAAATAATCAGTTAATAAGAAATTAAAAATATTTTCTCTGTTTTACTCTTTGGACAATTCAATCAATAATTGTCTTAGAAAATTTTCATATTTTTGCTTTAAAAATCCTAAAAACGAAATGACTTTAATCTCTACCAATGATGGGCACGTCAAATAGTATTTACATAAACGACTATCATACGTAAGCAAATAGTTATAGTTGGAAAATGCACATATTTCAATGTTGTGAGTAATAATAAAAATTAATGCTTGAATTCCCCAATTTAAAATTATTTAAAATTCCATTGCTTATTATTCTGTTTTCTCAGATATTATTCCGTTTTACTGGATGTATTTTTTTCATTTTGGATGATGAAAGTTTATAATTTTCTTTTAGGATATTTTTCATGTCTTTAGGTAAGTTGAAATATCTTTAGATTAAGAAATGAAAACTGGGTGATATTATTCTTTAACAATAATTAGTATAAGTCACTGTCTTTATATTCTGGATTAAGAATAATGCATTCATTGTTACTACAAATTCTGATTCGTTTAACATCAATGATAACACATTTAATTTTTATGCCAAAACTTTAGAGCTAAATTTGTGGAGTTAGAAATGTCAGAAAAAACTTTTCTTGCCTTTTGATCAAAGATAGTTTGCAAACAATTATGCAGCATTACATTTTATCCAAAGAACATTTTCGTCAAAATGACTGCTTCATTACCATGGTGAAGCATTAAAAAACTTTTTCTTTTTCTATTTGTTTAAACGGTCCACTTAAACTAATGGAATATTTCCTTTCATTTGACATGAACTAATTTTTAAATTTGAGGAAACTGATTACTTTACTGTTTAAAATTTTTACCGGTTATTAGCCATTATCTTGCTATTGTTAGCAGCTCTTTTGCTTTTATTTTGTGTGACTTGTTCATTCATTTGAAAAAATCAGAATCCACTCTTATTTCATGTAAATTTATAACTATAGTTTCTGTCTTGATTAATTTCTTAACATCCTGATTCAGATTTAGTGGAATAGTGATTTTAATTTTGAAAGATTGTTTGTTTATTCAAAACAATCTTTTAATATTTAAAAACTCTTCAATCAAAAAAGCTAGTCTCTCAGCACGAAACACTGAAATGGAAGTTCATGACCTTTAGATGTGTTATCAATGGTCAATTGCTGCAACTAAACTCCATTTTTATAGGAATCTCGAAAATATTGCTTCACTACACATTTTACTGAATTTCCCAGCTCCAAACGCAATGTTGATTTCCCCTGTCTTTATATTGTATGGAAACAGACATCTTCTCCAGATATACCGTCAGTGTTTGATACCCAAACATACCAATTTCGAAAGACATGACAAAAATATATCTTTAACAGAACCCCAGTGTTGGATAATTGGACAACTCTCACTAATTTTATCCTCGAAAAGATTTCATGATTTTGTTAGTATTAATAAATACACATAATGTTGTATCTTATTATGCACGTATAATTTAAAATAGCACATTTTTTACTGTTGAAGATTTAATGCATAAAAATTGATTGATATGACTAAATTAATAAAATTAGTAATACAGGAGAGAACCGTTGGGTGCTGAAGACACCCTTGTATTTATTGTATTCTTTCGAGGAATATTAAAGCTGCGTGCAGGCATGTGCTTCAAAGATAAATGGACATTTTAATTAAAATAGCTTTAGATTTAAGATGAGGAACATTAATTCATTCAAAGATAAATATCTAACTCCGATGTTAATCATAAATTTCTTTAAAAAAAAGAGTTATGAACTAAATTTGAAGAAACTTATTCTGATACTTGTGAAAAATAAACAACGTAACTACTTTTCACAATTCTGAATTGCTTTCTTTTTTTTTCAGGATGCCTCTGCAGCTGACATGTAATTCTCCGAGCTGTCAACATAAAAATATATGTTTCTGTCTTAAACTTCTGACACTGCAAAAAGTAAAAGCAGTTTCATGGCCTACGTTTGACGTGCCTTATTCATCTGAATGTCAAGGGATTTGAGCATTACTTTTTACTACTGCAAACCATCAAAAAGTGGAAAGTGCTCACAGACTTAGTAAAAACGAATCAAATAAAAAAAAAGAATTAGAAAGCCCAGGATATTAATTATATCTTGCTACTGAAAGAAATCCCAATTAAAAGAAGAATGTATTACTTTAACTACTTACATTATCAGAATATTCCTTTCTCGTTCCATTCGTGAAAATATCCTTTTGACTCTTGGTACAAGAATATAAAGAGTTCTAGCATAATCCTTGAAAATACATTAAAATTATTACAAAAATAATATAAAACCGTTTATATGTAAGGTGGCCTTTAAAGGGTTATGCAAAACTGCTATTAAACAGAGCAGAGTGGAATGAGATACTAATTTGAATAATGTTTAAATGAATAACATTTTAATTTTCTTAAATAATTTAATATCCTTATGTATTTTCTGACATTTATAAATATATCTATCCTAACACGTTATGAAATCTTTCTGATTGTATACGATTTCACCTTCTCTTCCATACTGGTTGCATCTCTACTAATAATAAAGAAGAAATGTGTGTATGTGCAAGTGTATGTTGGCACTCTCTAGACCGTACCGTTTAACAAAGAGTAACCATATTTGCTGCATATAAACTTTCGTATGTTAAAATGTGTGCATTCAGGAGATTTTTTTTTTTCGAAAATTTTAGCTGGATTTTTACTTAATAAGAAAATAAGATAAATTGCGGGGCTTTTCACATATAACTTTTGAAAATTTTATTGCACAAAAATAACTTTCACAACATTTCAAAATTCTATAAATTATGGTCTAAATAATATCAATTTAATAATCGGAATATTTTTTTCTGATATTGACATTTTTTTAAAAAAAGATATTTTTTTGTCTAATTTTCAACAATGTATTATTTTGTTGATCGGGAATTAAAACCATTTTCATTGTTTCATCAAATAATATTTTATCGCGGCACTTGTTCTATTGAGGAAAGCAAAGGGTGAAGAATTTTATTTGTTATTGGTGTTTTAATATCTGTAGGGATATATAAATACATTGTTTTTGCCATAAATTGCGAGGTATACCTGAAATATGGGGATACAATGATTCAAGTGTTATATTTATTTCCCACTTCCTCCCTGTATGGTAAAATGACATGGGGGTCGAATCTCCTCTCTTAAAAGGTTGTTAAGTGCCTGATTATTATTGTTCAGTTTATTACGGATGCTTTGGCTTCGCGGTGACTATAGTTTATGCACGCCTGATTCATGGTTTGGGTAGAAAATATTATTTCTCTCAAATAAGCATATTTTATATAATATACGCGTGTAGTTTCTATTTACTTGTGCTAACGATTTTGACTTCTTTTTAATTCTTTAATAGTTTATTTTATCTACTGTCTTATTAGAGACGCCTTTTATTTCATGAAGATGTTTTCCTACTAATTTAACCAGGAATCCATGAAACATTTGAGTTGTTTGTGGAGTATTTGTAATTTTTTCATAGAATTAAAGTGTTTTATACTGATATAATAAAAATTTGAGAGATAAAAATGAGATAAAATTGAGATATAATGTAAATTTGAGACATGACGCATTAGAACGATGGCTAAAGTTCAAATCAAAAGAACGGTTTTTTGAACTGAGATACCTCAAAGGTATGCTTGTTTTTGTATGGATTGTTTATTTAATTTTATTTTTATTAAAGTTTTAAGGTAACGTTTTTATTTGTGTAAATCTTTAAGCACTTCAACAATTCTTTACTGAAGCATATCTGGATTCTTTATTATTTATAATTATGGAGCAAACCTTTATTCTCTTTTATCATTTAGAATTAATATGATTATTTTTTGTTTGTTTTGGATTTGCCCTTGTTGGAACTAATGGGATTATTAATTAATGAAATATGTTTTAATATATAAGAGTTTGCAGGTAGTTAATAGATATTCAATACTAGATTTCAAAATATTTTCCCTTTCCTTTCTTAAAATTTTGACAGCATCTTTCTATAAAAGTAATCCGAATTTATGAAAATGATTATGTGATATATGAATTTGTTGAGGAGGGCGCATGTTCAAAAATGTAAACGCATAAGCAATAGTAGCTTGCTCAAAATTTTAGCCATAAAGCTCTATCTTTACCTTTAATTGATAAACTTCTGATCATCTGACACAGACCAAATCGTCATTATAGTGTTAAAAACATATTTGGCAAGTCATTAATTTTTTTGGTTATTCAATCGTTATAACTTTCATGAGTTTTTTAAATAAAAAAAAAATAAAAAAAAGAATTACTCAACAGAATTTTACAAATATTTCTGAAATTTATGAATGTAGCAATATTTACATATAAATATAACAATATATGATGAATATTCAATAAAACTATCGTATAAAAGGCTATTTTCGTGTTCTGTCACGTTAGAAACAAGAGATGTCTAAGAAGTAATGTATATAAAGTCGCACATATTAAAATTGTGTTTTGCTTGCTGGAATGCACAAGTCTGTTAGCAGAAGAGTATGGAAGAGCAACGATTCCTTTTGTTATATTTTTTGTACCATTATTAGGTAATGGTTGAATGCCTAAGAGTTCACATAAAATGCCATAAATATCCACCATTTGAAGAGGGGAAGAGATGTAGTTTTTTCTGAGACCTAAAAATCATAAAATGAATAATAATTAATATAAAAATTAACTAACTAATAAGTTGAAAATATGTTTAAAAATCAGATAATGGAATTTTAATTTGATCTAGTACTTGATTATGCTGTCCGGAAATTCAATGATGTCATAAATTTACTCTTTTGCCTTGTCACAAAACGGTTTCTGGTCAGCTAATAATTTATTTATGAAAGAAAGTAAAAATATTTTAATACGTACTCTTTTGTTTAAACACTTTCTACAAAGATTAAAAAATGTATTTTAGGTAGCTGCGGTGAATAAAATCATTTCATCAAAAGACTATGTTTTCTGAGGATACTTCAAAACGTAAAGGAAATGCATGCCTAAATTAAGTTTAAAGGAAAAGATCATTAATATACAATATTAATGATCAAGGATCTTTCTAATTATTTTTTGTTTAAATATAAGACTTCTATCTAATATATTCAAATATTCAGGGAGCGTGTTATATCTATATATTTTAATGATCTTTTTCAATAGAGTATTGAAGTTCTTTAATATTTTATAATCTGTTATTAATATATAAATCTGTATTCTCAACATGTAATAGTTATTTATATTTATATAAATTTTCAAATTTCACTTTCATAAAGAAAGATTATGCTAAACGGGAATAAATGATCTGAACTGGTAATACCGCCTCGTTAATACAAGCTTATATTTTATTTCAGTTGTTCTTGAGGTTTATATAATTCAAAATTCGTTAGCTTTTAATAACTTGATGAAATACTTTCTCTAAATATATAAATTAGATTTCAAATTTATATTCAAATTTTTAGAATCTGATTTTTTCTCTAACTATTTATATACAAAGGGATAAAAATGCTACAGCTCAATGCTTCTTTAAGGGTATAATTTCCTTCTGGAAAGACCTATATTTAAAATTTTATAAAACTATATTTTGACCAAGCAGAAATTCGCAGTTTGATTATTTATAATAATATACACTAAGTGGTGATAAAATAAATTTCCTGCTTCAAGACATTTATAGCTAAAACTGAAATGAAATAAAATTCCGTATATAGATTACCGAAGGAAGGGAAAATTGAATTTCGGAAAAAAAAAATTCCGCAAAAGAAAGAAAGACACTAAAATAATAAATCACAGAAATCATTGATAGGAAATGTTTTGGCTTTACTAAAACGAAAATATTAAAATCAATAATTACAAAGCTTCGAAAATGAATTATGTAAAATTATATTAACGCTTGAGTGATAAAAAAGTCAATTTTAGAAATGAATCAAATGTAGTATGAAATTTATAGAAAATATAATTTTGTTGATCAACATTAGGACTGCATTTCAACCGTATTGATTTAACTTTGTATATAATACAGCACTAGTCGCTTTTTTGAGCATTTGACTTCTTTTATATAATAAAATTGTAAACTAACTAGAACCCAATGAATTGTTAAAAATAAATGAGAATATACCTGGTCCTCTAGCAAAGAATATTCCCCTCATGTCCGGCACTTCGTATGGATCGTACCCATGGGAGCCAAGTGATATAGATGACCCTGTTGGGATGCTTTTTCCCGGAATGTCCAGCTGGGAATACAAGACAAGTGATTAAAATGAGGAATAATATCAGAACGACACGAATTTTTCTTTGATTCTTTTGAATGAAAAATATGTAATATTGTAAATTTTAAGCAATTTAACCTGAATAAATGGAATTGCAGCAAATCATATTGTCTCTTATGATTAATTAAACTGAATAAGCACTTATGATTTTATCATCATCATTTAAATTGTAATTGCAAATCTCATTAAAATAATTAATCTTCTATTTTGAAAAATTTAATAATTTGTTGAACTTACTCCCCTAATGTAGTAGTTTTTGGAAGCCACCAAGAGAAGTGGTAAAACTAATCTGTTGTGTTTTATATGATAATGATCTGGTATTTCTTCTTTTAGATAAACCCGCAGACCAGGGATACCTTTAAGAGCCTCATAGACCTGAAAAAGGTGAGTAGAAAGTAAATCTTCAAATCACAGATAAATAAAACATGAAGATTGCATAGTTTGAAATAAAGATAATTGTTATCATAAATGATAAAAATAAGTGTCATCAACAATATTTTGTATTGTTTAAAGTTTTTCAAAACTTAAAATTAAAAAAAAAATTAAATTATATCATAAATGAATTCAATTCAAAATTACTATTAAAGTTGTCATAAAGAAAATGATATGTATAATGTTTGGGTTAAGAAACAATAATAATCAACAATAAGTAACTTTCGATTATTTAATTTTATCCTATCTAACCTTTAACATTTTCAATTATTTCCATAATGCTTAGGAATAATTAATTTTGTTTGTATGTAGGAAAAAAGGAAAATGACTTTCTTGATTAGTGATAAACGCAAATCTTTATTATTTTTGAAAGGTCTCAAAAAATACTGATGTTGTCTAAATTTAATTCAATATTATAATGAATTCAAATATTTGATTCACATATTTTTTCTGTTATATAAAAATGAAAAAAATGTCTTAGTAATTAATATATATAGGTATGTTGTGTGTTTTTTATAAAATAAATTTTCGTATTTTACATTTATTAAGAAAAGTTTAAGAAATCAAACTAACAAGATTTAAATTGTAGATTCTTCAATTTTTTTAAAAAAAAATAACAACATTAAAAAAAAATAAGAGTAAATGGCAGATATTTAAAATATAAGAAAATTTCATTTTATCACAAAAATTTGAAATTAACGACGAATTTACGGACTTGGGGTTAAAGCGTGGGCTTTTTTTTTTATTAAAGTTTTAAACTCAATTCAATCGTGATTTAAAATAAAAAGAGTCTTACAATTACTCCAATCTATCGGTGTTCTCTAAAACTTCACAGAATGGAAAAGTAGGCACCAGGCATGTAAAATCGAAAACATTTGTAAGTGAAATTACCAAATGGTAATTTTGTAAATATGATTTTAAATGACTGTTCCTGAAAAAAGCTAACAAATGGAATGCTGTGATAACAAGAAGAATTGGCAAAATAACAGAAGTTTCGAAATGAATTTTTTTATTGTAACTGGAAATTAAGGTAACTTTCTCAAAAACAAAGCAAATTGTAGTATTTTCTTCAAAAAATAATTGCTAAATGTGTGATTCAATTCTCCAGTTTATTTTACTACCACAGCTGACATTAAAAATAAACCATTATAAAAAATTTACAAAATGTAAGGCTTGGTTTCTCCTTCAGTTCGAAAGAATCTGATTTCTAAAATTCAGTCAATCATAATTTCGATTTACTCTTTGTAATGGCATTTAATGAAATCCTAATTTAAATTCCTTTAAAAGCTGCATTTTGTTTCAAGTTTTTTTTCTGAGTAAAATCTTAGTATGCAGGCAGACATTTGCGATATGATGTTTGACAGAGCATTTAAAAGCAAAACCAATTTAAGCGTGACTTCCAGGAAAGACAGATTTTCACTTTGGAGAAATGAACAGTGTTTGCATTTTAAAAACATTTTCAAAACCCTTTAAAATATTAGCATATATATTAATAATGAAACAGTTAATACTTTAGAACTAAATGTTTTTGCTTACCCTTATTTCACTCAGAAACGTTGAAGTCACTTCTCAGTTATTCCATCCAATATCACAGATAACGTTATTAATGAATTTTAAATACTCAAAATTCTCTCTTAAAACGTTTAAAATAGGTGATGCTATCACTGTGTTACGTGCAACAGTATGCACTTGTAGTATTATAGTAGTGTATACTGTATAGTATACATTGCGCATACATTAAAACAATGCGCGATATCCAAATCGCAGCATTATGGAGAATGTCAAAAATTACTAATATAATGTTATAGTGCAAGAGTGCAAGTTGCAATGCTATAATGTATTACGAATTTATAATGATATATATATATAAGAATATCAAAAAATCACTATTTTATAGAGCAAATAATTAATTATTTGTTAAAAATATAATAATAATACTCATATTATTAGAAATATCTCATTATTATTAACTTTATTAAAACTTATAATTCTATAGAATTTTGAGGCTTTTCTGCAAGAAAAGTTTCAGAAGATTGAAATTTAACTATTACAACCTTTTGAAAATTCTGTGAATAGATGTGAATAGACAAAGAACTAATAATCTATTATATCTAATAACACCATATAAATCAATGGAAATTACGTGTATTGAAGTTTTGATTAGAAATTTTCTTTAATTCCACTTGACTTTAAATATTTATCTTCGAATATAAACTGTACAAATAATTAAGAGTAATACAAAGGATAAAGTCAATTATCCAAAATCTTCAATTATGCTCCTTTTAGGAAGCTTATCAAATTCTTTGGAATAAAAAATTTTGCATTCCTCTATTCATGGGTAAATTTTATACTTTATAACCGTTTGATTGATTTATCTTTGAAAGCTCTAAAATTAGAAACATTTTATAATTGGCTGATACAATAAAGTCGAAAATAACTTAAATGAGGAACTCAAATAACTTTTAAAATTTCTTAAAATTCAGGAAGATGATAGGGCGAAATATACAACTCTATATTTTTATGAAATGTTGAATTTATTTTTTTATTTTAATGTCATTTGAAGAGTTTATATTTAAAAAAGTTTTTATTTAAAATACAAATAATAAAAGATGAAAACATAAAATTGAAGAGAGGGTTTATATCATTCAGAGAGTAAAATACGAGGTAATAATTTATCTTACAATCAATCAAAATCCAAAGGTCAGTCGTCAGTTATTCCTGTCGGACTATTGCATCAAAAATATTGAAATTTTCTCCATATTAACATGATAACGCATTAAGGGTATCATCAATCATTTCACTAAACCTTTTAAGCACGTAAAGCACGGATATCACTGAAGTTCTTTTGATGGGTTTTGAATGTGGTTTCACATATAAGAACCAGGAATTACGCCTAGTTTTTGAGTATAGGGAAATTGAAATTTTTATTTTCATTTCAATCATAAAATTAAAACGTGAAGATTTGAATTTATTAACTGATTCTCCCTAGGATTAAGTAGTGGTTCAAATCCTTGTATCAAATATTCACTCACAAACATTTTTGTGTTAATACAATTTTTCTCTGGATTTAAATAAAAGTGAAGGTGTTTCTGACTAAAGGTGTCTTTGAAACGATTGATTGTTTCAAAGAGTTTTTATTTTATTAGTAATAATATAAAAATTAAAACATACTTGCCAAAAGTATCCAGTTCAAAAGCATCAGTATATCAGTACTTTAAGAAATTCGTATTTTGCATTTTTAGAAAGTAATCATTTTAATTGAAATTTTACTTTCTTAAAATGAAATAGTTAAATATGTGCAATAATAATGCTTATTTTTGTTTGCAACAATTACCATAGTTGGGTTTTATAATAAAAGCGTTTAAAAAACCAACGTTTTGAATTTTTATTGAATGATAAGTTTCTTTAATAGAATGTCATTTTTCTCTGCGGCCTCTCATCTGCTTACAGTAGTAGGCCTAAGTTTAGGGCTAAATAGAAAACTTATATCATTGATTTAAAAATGTCTTTATTCTTTTTTTTACATATTATTGCATTTCATTTGTTCACGCTGGGAACATAATATTGTTAGTAGCTTAAAATATTATTAGAAATATTTTTGTGATCCTTTCTTCATATGTCAGGACATTCAGAATATGGAAAATATCTTAAATATATTGTACAATACCTTGCGCAAATAGTAATAAAGTAGATATCCTATTAAATTATGTATTATTTGAAACTTATTTTATAAATAGTAAATTTTCTTAAAGGTTTGCCTCTTTTTTGCTGCTGTGATGTTGTTTAAAACAGGATCTAAAGTTTTGTATTAAATAGAAAACTGCTATTATTTATTAAAAGTACTTTTAACTTTTCTTTTACATTTCATCATATTTCATTTATTTAAATTGGGAAAATAATATTTCTAATTTCATAAAATTTTGTTACAATATGGTTACGATATCATCACAATATATTATGTCATACAAAATCGGGAACAACAACACAGAGATATGTTATAATACCTTTAACTAATAGGAATAAAATAAAATTCCTACCATATGATCTAAATGAAACAGTGATCACCTCGGATAATCGAAAATTTTCTTATTTCAGACTGAACTTTAAAATGTAACTTCTTTTCCCAAATAGCTTTAAAATATAGCTCACTCTACAATTGTAAAAACAGATAAGAAATAATATATCATATTAACATTTTAACGAACTCTTTTATTACTACAAATTTTATTTACATGTACTTTTTTATAACTTTAACTAAAACTTTTTGATGTAATTATTGCATTACATATTTCATAATATTACATGGAATTTGCTCACATCACTGCTGATCAGCTTAAAAACTAAAATGTATTTTTTTAAATTCTCTAATAATTTTTTGAGTTGCAGAAGATCACCTTCCGTTAACAATCTTTTACGAATTTGTATCATAAAAATTCATGCCAATGTCAATTTTAATATTATTTGACACTATGCATTACAAAACGGAGATAGAATTAAATTGATTTACAGACTTAGTTTAAACCATTTCACTAATGACCTGACCCAATCCGCCATTCAAATTCAATCAGGGTAGGCCAGTTTCTGTTTCAAACGAGAATTTCAAGATTCAAAGTGAGGACACACTTGAAGAGAAGTTTTTTTTATATCGTATACTACTCGTTTGAATCAGAAACCCATCTGCCAGGATGGAATTTCATGACCGGTTGGACCAGTTCAGTAATGAAAGTGTTAACGGAGACTTCAATGAAAAATTATTCAAATATTAGGTGATACTATATTCACATATGACAAGGAAATGCAAAATAACTTATAAAATTATATATTTCTTCATAACGCTCACTTTTTGATCGCTCTTCTTTTTGATCCCTCAATCATTTTTTTTTTGCAGTTTTTTTTAATCTCATAGTTACATTGCATCGAAATCTTGATTTTCAAATCACAATTTTTTTTTTCAAATAGTACCATCCATATAAATTATTTATTCATCTAGTGATAGGAAAATTATAAGAACGCAACATTTGATAAATAATTAAGGGACCATTTTAGAGTGTTCTAATCTTAAAGTTTCTGAAATAAAGTATTTAAATTCCTTCTAATCTTACAGGATTATTTTCGTTCAGGTCATCTTATTCGGTGACTCTCGAAGAATCTATATTTGGGTTTTCTGTCTTATATTAAATACGTCCCAGCTTTCTTGGAAAAGATATTAATTAATGCACCAGACAAGAGATGGATGTTAAAAGTAAATCCTATTTTCCTAGTATTAAGTTATTAAAGTAGATTAATTAAATCGCTTTCCTTGAACTTTTCCTGTTATTTGTGTTTGAGGAGAAATAACAGATTAATTCTTCCATTCTTATACAAGAATAAATAAAATAGTTTGAGAAGCATTGCCTTTATAAAACAAACTTAAACTGATAATTGAAGAATACTTCATCCATAATCTGTTACTCAAAGAATTTTATTTAAAAATATATTATTTTCCGCTTTCTGTTCTAAATAGTATTCTTCTTCATTATTATCATCTTTTGTAATAATTATGATACTTAAAACACTTGTAAAAAGATTTTCGCTAAACAGACAACTTTTATCGTTTATTTAAAAATTTTTTATCTGTTTTAAACTATATTTACTTTAAGCTATAGTTTTAGTTTTTGACTCTCTCATTTTGTCATTTTAATATTCTGATATGATTTTAAAATTCTTTTAATTGTAATTTTTTTAAATTATGGAATTAATACAATATTTATATATTTTTTTTTACATTTTTATTATTACTATTTACAATTTTGAAACTGTCAGTATAGAATCAGTCAGACAAGCAAGGACAATTAAAACGCATATATTTCTAAGTAATACAAAAAAAAAATGGAATTCGTGTAAATAGGGCTTAAACTGCTTTTAGAAAATAAATTAAAAAATTACGGTATAATAACATGGTAATGAAATTGTCGTCTCTATAAAGCCTCTTTTTTTTAAATTTAAGATATTGAAAAAATAATTTTTATGTCAAAATTTGTTTCTAATTTATGGCGGAAAAACACATATAAAAAATTTTTTTTACTCCCATTTCATTCCTTTTTCAGTATTGTCAAATTTCGTTTGAATCCAGGGATGTAGAATTGTAGAAGGTTTAAACCCACAAGTACATACAAGAAGGTACGAATGGTATCCAATCGCTCATATATTTCTCTATTTCTCCATAATGTAGCATTATTAATGAGAATGTTTCAAATGAAAGTGAAATGAGTATACTGTTCTTTGTTATCGGTAACGAAGACAATAAAAAAGCGTCTGACGTATGCCAGTGATAGAAAACACGCTAAGTAATACCAAAATATTCACAGTTCTATGAGTAGAACTAAGCAATTTTTCATATTTTTTACATTTATGTTATTTTCATTTCATTGCCCTTTTCATTGCCATAAATTTTGAAGATGCTTGAAACAATCCTGTATGAAAAACACCTTTGAAACAGCCTAAAATGTGAAGTGGGATCAAGGCTATGCATACTGGAGTATCATGCCTGAGTTTGTAATGAAGATTTTTCATATGCAACAAATAATATAAGTAAAAAAATAATTGTTTTTTATGAATTGTGCCCATAATTTTCTTCCTAATTTAATTAACAAAGGAATTGCAAACATTTATAATTATAAGCATCATTTTCAAGTAACTGGAATTAAAATACATTTAAAATTATATTTCAGACAATTTTCACAGTTTTATCATTTACTTGTTCATATCGTTTCCTTTCTTTTTATTAGTGAAAACTAAGGAATAATTCTGCTTCTTATATCCACAGTTAATATGGAGAATTAAGAACTAAATTAAACAGCTAAGAAAAATGCGTGAAAAATCAGAATCATATAGCTATGACTCAAATTCACTATGATATTATAAGAGGTCAATTAATAAATCGAATACAACTAAGGCAGTCAAAAGTATGTTTATTATTGTTTATTATTATGTTTAATGTTAATTAATATGTTTATTACTTATTACAATTTGTCACTGAAAAACCTTTTGTTGATAGAATCATGAACATAAAATTATACATAGTAAACTGAAAATAAACGCAGTTAATATTTCAAGTTAACCATGTGGCCATCAATGGCGACTCATTTCTTCGTACTAGAATACTTATCGAAGCATCAAAAATTAAGAGAAATTTATTTACTGTAGCATTTTAATCAAACATATTTGATTATTCTTATACTTCATATAATCTCCTTTTATTTTCATTTTACTCTTCGGTAATTTAAATTAAAAATAAATAAAAAAATTCGAATCATTCTTTGATAAGAAATGCACCACCTTAATTTTTGATAGATTTAAAAAAAAAAATAAAGCGCCATTTTCTTTTTGATCATGAAAGAAGATTAGGCTTTCAACTCATGATTCATTATTCTTTCAATTATTCATTCTCGAAATGTGTTTATTTAATAGAAATTCAAAAAGCAATAAAAAGGGAAAATAAAGAAAAAGACTGTAATAAGACAAATAATAACTTATTAACCTTTATTATTCGTTTTTAAAAGATCTCATCCAATAAAAAGATTTTAAACTGAAATAATCTTGTTATGTTATTGACATCTATATTATCAAAAATATTTGTATATATATTAACCTGTGCGATTACCCTATTTAATGTTCTGTATGTATTTACTGGTTTGATCATGTGCTAATGGCACCTGGAAACTTAGGTGAGAAGATTTGTCTAAGTAGATTTAGGAAATGAAGGAAAAAAAGAATATAATTAAAGATTTAAAAAGTAGTTTCTCATCGTTTCAGCTTTTACGCTTCTGTACTTCCATAATTGATTTGAAGGATTTTTTAAATAAGTCGAATGCGTTTCTATATTCTTAATTTTTTTATTCTATATTCTTAGTTAAAATATTAAACGTTTCTATATTTTTAATTAAAATATAAGATTTTCTATATTCTTAATTAACATTCCAAATGGACAAATTTTTTCTATAAAATTGTAAGTAATCACTTATTTTTTATTTAATTATATGTGATAACCTTTTAAATTAAAATGGATTTTAATATTTGTATTTTTTATGATTCTGATTTACATTTATTTAATCGTCTTTAATAAAATTAACATGTAATAAATTGTCAAATTCTTAAAAAAATGTGATGTTTTTGTCAAATGCAGAGTAATTTTTTCCAAAGCATATGAAAAGAAAAAAAAAAGAAAAAATAATAAAAGGATTTTATTTCAAAGAATAATACTCATTAAGATATGTCATAAAATGGGAAAGCATATACAGAGTTTTCTTCATAATGTTAATACGCTTTTTCTTTCCACGTTTTTTTTTTTAAGAAAAATATTTAAACTTTCAATTTTTTTTATAATTTATTTGAAAGGTTAGTATAATTTAACCTTTAGAAACACACAGTTGTTATTTTTTGATTCAAAAGAGAGAAAATTTAAAATATAAATATACAATTTTACAAAGTTATTTTTGTTTTCTTAAAGCCATTTTTTTTTAATTATTGAGTTTTCTGAAAAAAGTGAGATTTTTTTTCTTGTAATATTTTGCAGTTTTTTTAAATTTTAAAATGGAGTTTAAAGCAGGTTCAAAATCGATTAGAAATATCTACCTCAGGAGGAACGAGAAGCATTAAAATTCTTCATCGTTTAAGCCTCTTCAATTCACCAAATGAATTCAGCAGTAGCTTCGCTTTTCCTTATCAATCTTAAAATTGAAAGAGGGAAAAAATATTCATATACGGGTACTATTTTTTCAATATTTCGGGTGTTAAAAAATATCTATTGAATCATTGAAATCAAATAAGACTTTATTAGAAGTAACACTTCAATTGTAACAAATATTTTTAATATTTTTCAACAGTTAAAACTATAAACCCACATATTCCTTCTACTTTTTTTGTGATTTCTCAAAAACCTTGCTAATTACATTATAAAAAAACTATTTAAGATAGGCTTATAAACATTGAAGATTATATATATATATATATATATATATACTTTCTTTCGAGAATTTTTTTTCCTTTTTATGCCTATGCCTTTTTGATTGTCAATAGAAAACAAGACCAAAGCACTCCATGTATTTGCTATTTTTCTTTCAAATTTTATTATGAGTTTTAATTTTCATATTTTTTTGTCATACTTTAAAGACGAAAACGATACAATTTATGAAATTATGTGTAATGAATCAAATACTATTCTACGCGTCATCAGTTCTTCCAATCATCTTTACATTATCTTAGTTACTTCTTGTTTCTCTAAGCAAGGAAAGATATCAGATTCTCTTCCCTCTAAAACTGAATCCCGCAGATATACTACATTTTCTTGCACATACTTTTCACATCTTTTTACCTATAGGGCTTGAATAACATTTACTGCTTCAAAATTTAAAAGTATCATATTTTTCCAAGTCCCACCCACTTTTTTTCTTATTTCGTAATGAGTGAAAATCGTTTACAATGAAATGTATTTATCTTATAACGAAATATGTATAAGCCACTTACAATTTGCGCAATCTAATTAATTTAATTACAAATGCTAATAAAATAAAATTCCTTTATTTTTGATTATTTAATTTTTCATAAATAAAGTATACAAAATTGCTGCCGATATCCTAGCAGAGGTAATACACAATAAACAATTCAATATTTCAATTTCAGTTCCCTAGTTTGGCACAGAATGTCTCTTGGGGCAGAAAAATACTAAGTAATCACTTTCTATGAATCAGATTCAATTTCTTTCAGTCAAGTCTTATTTCTTTTTTTATTGAAAGGATAGATATGTAAGGTGGAATACATTATTCATAAATGAAGAAATTTTCATTTAATAATTATTTGAATTATAATTTTAGTAAAAATAAGTTTTCAATTTATATAAATTAGTTGCATTATTTGAGTAGCCTGAAAAGTTATGAATCATTATAGCTCTCTTAACAGATATTCTCCAACTAATTTCAACACCTTCAGCCACTGATATAATTTTAAAAATTGAGAAACATATATTTTTAATTTATCAGAGGAAAAGTATTATAAGCTGCAAGAAGTAAAATGATCATATCAAGAATATAAGAAATGAAAGAACTGTCACTATCTGAGAAATGAGACTGTGACAAAAGTATTTATAAAGATTAAAAGTATATAATCAGCTTATTAAAAATGATTTTTATAAATTAATTGGAAATCAATTTCATTTAAAATCAGTATTTAAAAATACATATGATTTTAACAAATGAAATAAAAGATTGTGGTCTTAAATCATTTCATTAATTAGATAAATTAGATAAATGCATCAAATAAAGTTGTTGACTGTTTTTCTAAATAAATGAAAGAAAAATGAAGAACATGAAATGACAGGAATAAAGTAACAGGTGATCTTCTTTATACAAAAATAGCAGACAAATTAATCCTAAAATCTTTTTTTTTTCGCAGTCACGATTCCTTTTGAGAATAAATATTTTGACTCTATTTCCACTTTGAAAATGGAAGTGTCCTTTAATAGGAGTCTGGTGATGTTTTGGTTTACTAAATGATGGATTTGGCGCCAAGACATCCGTCGCCAACCTGACCTCAGCATTTTTCAGGGAAGAAAATAAAAATCTAGCGACAAAAGACCATCAGGCAGAGATAATCAGCTTCGTGAAATCTTCTCATTTGAGACTTCTTATTTATTCACCTGATGAAATTTTTCAAACAAGTAAGTAACTCACTCCTTTCTCGTATTATTCAGTAAGACGATTTAATTCAGATTTGAAACACATTATTTGCCTTTTCACCGCGTTTAAAAAATCAGAAATTAAAATACTGTTAGACGAAAAAGCCCCAAAAAGGAAATGCATAGTTTTAAAAATGAAATAACAGAGCTTTAAAGTAACGCCAAATTTTAATTTGAAAAAAAAATTCCGCAAACGACTCAGTTATAAAGATTGAGGAGGCTCACTCTTTGTACAATTTTATGAAAACGTGAAATTTTATGCAACATCATGATTAGAATTGGATTATTTTCAAAAGTGCCACTGTTATCCAATGAAAGAGAAAAAATAAGAGAATTTCTTTATATAAAATATGAAAAATATTATAAGTTCCATTACATGAAATTATTCATAATGTATATGTATTATGCTTAAGAAAGGGAACATTGAAAGTTAGGAAACAGGGAACATAGGAAAGTTAACATTGTGTTAAGAATAGAAATGTTTTAGAAAATTAAAATTTTTCCATGGCAAACACCAGAACTTATCAAAATAATTATTACTATCTTTTTCTCGGCAAAAATAAAAATTAACCTAACTAATCAATAAAAAAAACGTACGCATTCCTAAATATCTGTAATGCAATTTATTAGTACAATAACCATCTAGTCAATAAATGCTTAAGCCCATTGATGTTAAAATGATATTCAAATTTATTTTAAAAATGTACTTATTATAAATAGATACTTTTCATTAAAAAATAATTTTACTGTTTCCTATCTGCAAGCGGTAAAATAAAAATTTCATTTGTGAACAGAAAAGCGTAAATGACCTTACCAATTATACAGTGAATTGCCAATAAATATTTGTTAAAATATTTATTAATTTTCTATCAGTAAATCAGATAATATATTATTGCAGAAATGACGTTTCAGATCAGAATTTAATCATATTTTCTTACAAAATCAATGTACGAAACACCTTTTTCATTACAATTTCAGATAAGACCAAACACATCATTCAAAAGTTTCATAAGAATCTGTTCCATTTTCTTGGGTAATAAATAATTTTTATCTCACAGTTAAAATAAATGACCCCTGAATATTGAACTCAAAACTGCTGAACGGAATTTTTGACAAAATGAGAGTTACCGTGGGTTGGATGGTATTAATGGATTCAATGAAAATGAAAGCCATTGATAATTGCTTTTTATCATACAATGACATATAAGATAGAATTAATGACTTCCATGGAGAGAGACAAGTATCCGTTTGTTGCGACAAATTATTGAAAGGAATAATAAGGAAATTGATGAGATTGTTTTAAACTTTTAGTATAGATCAGCTGAATGAAAACTAAAGAATAATTTCGATCTATAATATTTAGAGACCAACAGTTCAGATGTTATTTAATAAAGCAATACGAACTTTTAAATTCTGATAAACATGACACTATCATTAAATTGCAATTTTCCTCCACAAAGAAATTATCATGGGTATTCTTTTAGGCTTTAAATAATAAAGTAAAGGGTTTATCTAATTCGATATCATATCCCCCCTCCAAAAAAAAATGCGCCACCAATTTTGAAACAAATGACATGTCATTCGCTTCCCAACCATTCATTACCAAAACTTTCTTCATTCCCTGATCGTCAATCAAAGTTAATTTATACTCAAGTCTCTTAATTTGTATTATGAGCAGAAAAGTTTGAAAGATTTCCTCAATTTGAAATAACCCATTCGTTTAGTTTCATCTTAGGATTCATTTAAACAAAAATTTCTTTCACTTTAAAAGATAAATTCGTCAATACAAAAATGATTTTAAAATTTTCAGCAGGAAAATAATTATTCAAAGACAAGTTTGTTGCTAATTATATCTGTCCAAAGGAGCTGTCAAATTAATGCTTAGCTTTAAAATCAACATTTTCAAACTGAACAATCTTTGAATGATTGAGGTTTCATTGTTGAGTAAATGATGCATTTCTCTTCAACAAAATTAGTGTATTACCATCTTTTATCATATATTCTCTTAGATTTCGTATAAAAGTTTCCTTATATGTTTGATTTAACATTTTTACAAAGGCATACTAAATTCTCTGATAGTATATACATTTATGTCCAAGAAATTGTTTTGATTTTACGAGACATCATTGAATTTATTTATTTATTTCCATACCTGAGATATATATATATACATTAATTTACCTTTTTGATTTGGTAACTTTTTCTTGGATTTACGGTATTTTTAATTATAATAATGCTCAATTAAATTAAAGAAAATTTTACACATACTTCAATATCCTTATCAAAAGCATGTATATCTTAGTACCTTAACCAAAAGCAATATTTTAGTACAAATAAATATGATTTTAAAACTTATATTAGATTATTTTTTGAAATGTGCAAAACCGAAGCTATAAAACGTTTACTAACATTAATATAGGATTATTATATTCAGAAAAGCAATGCATGCAAATACATATATACTCGATTATAATAATGATAATGTTTATTTTGAATGACTTTTTTTTATTTTTAAGAGTCTTTAATTACTTGTTAATCACTATTGATACAAAAGATTGTCCTAATTATCAAACGTTTATCTTATAACGAATTATAAAAAAAAAGATATTGCAGTAAAAATTATTTATTTCTCTGAAATTTTCACAAAATTGTTTTTTTAATATTTATTTAGCATTTTATGATAATTTTTTTCGATTAATGCAGTCAATAGAGTATCTTAAAATACTTAGTCGATTATAATTCTAACATTTAACATGCCTTTAGTTGGATTGCTTAAAAAGAAAATTTGCTTTGTAATACTAAAATTAAAGAAATAAGAATATTATCTTAAATATCCCATGTCATATTAAAAACATGATTTCTCAGTTTTTCTCTGTTCCATGGCAATAATACCTCGTATATAATACAAATAATACTGCAAGAGATAGACTTCAAAACTAAATCTTAACAATGAATATCACCAGTTCTGTCTATTATTTCAATAATGAAGCCATAAACATGATTCATTAATCTATTCTTGAAATATTTTAAGCACAACTCTATCGATCATTCTTGGTCTTTCTAGTGGTCCATTAGTGAATCAGTTCTCAATATTAATTGGTAAATTGTCTAATATGGAACAGCATTAAGATTTAGAATAGCAATCTGTGAAATCCTCGGAAGGTTTCAGTTTTAATCACGAACTGCTAGGATACATTATATAGGTATTTTGTCAGGCAATTTCCACGAAACGATAAGATTTTCAGAATTATGTTAATGTTAACTGAGTTAAGTAAACAATAATTTGATTCTAAAACAGTCATCCTATTTTCACTATTGACTTGAAAGAACGACAGAGTTGATAATAAAATTTAAAATAAACTTTCAGTTATGTATACAATGAATACAACTGATAAAGAATGCCTATTTAGGCATTCTTCAATGAAAAAATTCAGTTAAAGATAGAAAACATTATTTTTATAAAAACTTATAATTGAAAAATGCATATTTTCTTTCCAGCAATCCAGAAATTTCTTACAATTTTCGTAAATATAGATTCTGAAGAAGCATAATTTGAATAAAAACTGCATAGATTAGTCAGTCAGAAAGATATTACTTTGGAATTCAGTATGTAATTATGTTAAATTTACAATTGTGAATCAATCGAACCATATATAATTCAGAAGCATCATCGCTAAGTGACACAATGTTAGAAAACACAGAAATTTTTATAATGAATTTTAATAATGATTAAGAAAACTGTCATCCGCTTCACCCATATGAATTGAGCCTAGTTATACAATTTTTGAATTCAAAGAATTAACAATGATAACTGCCACTGACAGAGCGCGAAGCCTTTTGGAAATTGTGATTTAGCATGTTGAGATAAATGATCTTTTCATTCATAATATTACTATTGCAAATTAAAAATATCATAAAAAATACAAGACAACGTTTTAATAGACACTGAGTAGAAAACAGTTTTTTAACACCTTAACAGTTAAGAGACCTTGAAAACTGTTTGGTGCTAGAGAGCACAAAGAAGATATTTACGAATTCGGTAATGTCAAGTTAAATGAATAAGACAAGTTGGAAAAAAGTCTTTATTTCATTGAAGCCATTAAAATTCTCTCTGAAATTTATAGAACATATTTCATTTTTATATTTATATTCTTTCATTTATATATTCTTTATTTCCTTCTTAATTGAATTTCATTCTTATTTATTTCATTCTTATTCAACATATTTCATTGTTATATTTATATTCTTTCATTTCATTCATATTTTCTTCATTTTATATTTATATTCTTTGTGCTAGAAAGCACAAAAAAGATATTTACGAATTCGGTAAGGTCAAGTTAAGTGAATAAGACAAGTTGGAAAAAAGTCTTGCTTCCGTTGAAGCCATTAAAATTCTCCCTGAATGGAGTAATTATATCATCACAGATATTTGATTTTACAGTTGGCTAGAGCAAAAGAATAAATATTTACATCTAAGATATAAATATTTACATATTTATAGAACATATTTCCTTTTTATATTTCTATCTTCCAAGAAGTTTCTTTTCGATGTTTACGAATAAATATAGAGACAATACAGAAATCTTTTAATTCAATTAAAATAACAAGTATCCATTTAATTTTCTATCTTCTTAAATAAAAATAATTTGTCACTACTTACTTTTTCTAACTTTCCTTCGTATGGAAGTAGCATACTTGTCGCTCCATAATAAACCATATAACGGATATCAGACATATCAATCAAATGGTTTAAATTGATTACACTTAATCCTCTTGAATCTGTTGAGGTCATTCCATGATCCGAAAGAACAACTAAGTTTACCTATTGAAACAAAATAAAAATGAAAAAAAATTATTAAAATTACCACATTAAAGTTATTACACTGGTAACTAATCAAATAAAGAGCAATTTTTTAAATTTAAAATAATATAATATGTATATAATTTGAGCAAAATTATTATTCATAGAAACTTTCGTTTAACAGAATAAAAATATACTGATTATATAAAAAAAATCGTTATCATTAGTATATTACGCAAAATATACATTACTATGTATGTGTGATATAGAAACAGCAAATTTTCGGCATCTATGAAAATTGCATATTTATGTTTTATAGGAATAATTTTAAGGAAATAGATCAAATAGATCCAAAACTGTATTTATAGTTTTTATTTTGTAAATACGAAAGTTAATCAGAAAATTAGGTGCACCCCTTCTTAAAAATTATGAGTGAAATCTTATTTTAATTAAACTTTGAGGCAACACTTCAGATATATATTTGTATCCTGTGACAAAGTGGCTTTAATGTCACGTAATGTCACGGCTTTAATGCAATTTTAATTTGTCTGATAATGAATTGTAAACATATCTTGGCAGCTACAAATCACGTCGAATATGGCGATTCGTTTTCGTTAGAAAAGTTATAACTGCACTAAACCTTAATGACAATCACTTGAAATGTATATTGATCATCAATGTCACGTCAAATTATCAAGAAATAGTGCAACATGTTTAGAATGGACATAAAGATATTGATGACGCTGAGTTTCAAAGGAAACCATGAACTGTGACAAATTCATCATTTCAAATATGAACGATGTTGCAGAAAGCATTGGTAAAGTTGTGCCATGACTCGATAAAGCTTAAATAATGGAATTAATTACATCGAGATATGGATTTTGTGTAGAACTTAAGTTACAAATGAAGTTATTGCTAAATTTCCACCCTTTTTGTGTTTATTTAAGCAGCGCAATTTACTGAATCTCTTCTATTATAAATATTTCATAATAACCAATATTTATTGCATCTACTAACATTTAGTTTTGCAAAAACAATTATCAGATCTCAGTATTCGGACACTTGTAAACTTTAATTTTTGTACTAATATTTGCGAGAATAATTTGAAATTCGGTACTTAATTCAGCTTAAATTTTAAGATATGAATTTGGACATGTACAGGTGGTTATCAAAATAATGGATACACCTGTGAATAAAAGTGATATTTTTGAATGCGCTTCCTAAGCATTAAAATATAAATTGAATCGTTATGGAGTTATGGAATCGTTTTAGAGTGTTTAATAAGGAGTCGATATCCTCCATCTGCATCTCTCCCAGATCTTTCACAATATCTCTAGGAAGAATATTACATTATTCGCCTAAACACTATTCAACACTTGTATGAATCGATTCCTAGGCGAATCCAAGCTGTATAACATGCCAAAGACGGTCCTCCACCATACTAATAAATGATTCTTTATAAATCTAAAGTGTTTCCATTATTTTGATAACCACTTGTAAAATATAACATTTTTATAAATGAATTTCTCTCTTGAAATACATTTAAATGCCTTTGCTTATAATCGTCTTTCTAATTAAATCCCAAAATGATCTAGAGTATTCAAATCAGGTCATACAGCAATCTCATCAACATTCATATAATAAAACTAAATCTGAATTTTTTTTAAAAGTAAAATCTTATACTTATCTTTATAAGTTTACTTTATAGATAAAAATAACTATATATGTGATAAAATGTTTTCAAAGGAGTTCTAAGCGAAATATAAAATTAGATAAAGCACCATTTTTAAATTTGTAATGCACCAAATTAGATATGGAAGATCTAGTATTATCCTCACATATTTCAGCTATTTGGAAATAAAAGTGTATAGTGGAGTTTTTACTTCAAGAAAGGTACCACCATTATTTTTTGTTCATAAAATTTCAGAATGCTATTTTATTCTAAATAACCTGACATGAAACTCATTTATTGGGATTTGTATATATATTTGCATAATTGTAAGCAGTTATAGAAGCTGTTTGGATACAATTGCCTTAATTATCAATCATTTTGAGCATAGTCCTACAATTTTCGAATAACTTGATAGAGAATATGGCAGTTTATAAATACCTTTCGTTGTATCTGATAACAATGTTAATATGCTGCAATTCCAATTTTTGACACAATGGAGCATTGTTTTAAGTAATATCATTTAGCATTATATATATGTCATTTAGTGGTTAAATCTGCCATAATATGAAAGCAATGCTTATAATATTCAAAACACCTTCAAACTTTGTTTTAAAACTTAATAAAATATTAAGTTTTATAAATATTAACTTAATAAAATAATAACTTAATAAGTATTGTATAATAATTATTATACAATATATGTATATTAATTACAAATATAAAATACGGACGAAACAAATCTTTAACTTATTTATATTTCTTGCAATTTTTAATGCTAATATTGAATAAAATATCAATATTTTTTAAATAATCATTTCATTATTGATCAAGAAACTTATATCAGAATGATTGCAGATAGTTATGCTTCAGTTTGAAAATCTTCAATAAACATACAATACAAAGGGACCATATGATTGTTTAATAAATTGTTTTGTCCTTTGAACAATTTCATTTAAATCATTACTGTTGATTTACAAGCAAAACTGTAATAAGTGATTTTCAAGCATTATTATATCATGGCTTGAAAATGCTGTTTCAGCCACGTGAATTATTGAATTGGTAGAATCGAAAGTGATCTCTGCTTTAATATTAGGTACTCATTGAATAAAACATTATGAGCTTCATTTTGACAGAAGTGAACTCTGAACCGACATTTTAATTAATTAAAAGCTTTTCTCATATTGCTTAGTTAAATAAAGCCGTCAAAATTTCCTGAAGCAATGTCATTATTTTAAGAATGGACAGTAAATATTTGCTAAAGCTTATTTCAATGATATTTATAAAATGAATAAAATATAAATATGATGCTTACATATCGGAGTTAAACTAATAATATATTTAATTAAACATGCGTTATAATTACAATAAAGTGTTTGATTTTTTTAAAATTATGTTTGTGTTTTGAATTTATTAAAGATAAGTTATTTTTAAATTGGAAATAGAATTAGATAAAGAAGGGATCTAACTTAAATTTTACATTGCTTTGCTATTAAACCCATCCTTCTCCCAAATTATAAAAACAAATTTCTAAATCAAAATCTTAATTTATTTAATTAACTTGTTAATTCTAGCCTGAAGCCAATATCTTAAGTAATTCACATAAGATGCTGAAATGAAACTGTTTAAATTGCATTGTTGCATTCACAACTAGATCATACATTTCCAAACTAAACAAAATCGGTCTAACACAAAATACTTATTGAAAAATTCGTAATGTATAATTACTCTACTGGATATAACATAATTAATGTAAACGATACTTTTCCATTATACCGGCGCAAATCTCGCCAAACAGACTTTTTGGCGACAGCACACAGTTGCCGGAACAAATCACACCAAACAAAAGGTTTCCGTTTGGCGTTGGTTGCATCATTATTGGCGACTTAATCGCCAGCGCCGGTATAATGGTAAAGTACCAAAAAAAATTAAAATATTATATCTTAGTGAATTTATTTTAATAATGAAATTTTCTAAGTGTCTGTAAACATTTGATTTAAAATATGTTGCAATAAAAAAAGAAATCCAATTTTTAACATTGAGAACATAAATGTTGCTCTTATAATCTTAATATATATAAATTACGTGTCACGTTGTTTGTCCGCGATGGACTCCTAAACTACTTAACCGATTTTAATCAAATTTTCACACCGTGTGCAGTTTGATCTAACTTAAAAGTTAGGATAGCCCTTTTTTCGAATTTTTAATTAGAATTTTAATTATTAATTAAAATCTAACTTTCCCGCCAAAGAAATCTTTTCATTTTCCCCACCGCCAAATGAATACGGCTTCACTTTTTTTTCCCGACAGTCATGAGGCTAGGCTTAAGATTTTTCGGCTGATTATTTGAAACGATTCTATTTATTTTCTTAATGTTTGATGCATTTAAAATTAAACATTGTTAATGAATCGAACTTTCAGATTCATTCTTAAGTACTTTTGAATTAAAATAAAACAGAATAAAGGAAATTACAAATGTCTAATCTGCATAACGTTACCCCAACTGGCATAGAAAAACTCACGCATTTGCGTTACCGTAACTGGCGTTGAAAATTCACGCATGCACATTGTGTTCTGATTGTTGACATGACAACCATTATCAACGGATGATTTAAATTATTTTTAGATTAGTTGCATGTTTTTGCAATTAAATTATATTTATGTTAGTTATATATTTTTTGTATACGCTTATAGTTTTAAGTACATCGTTTTTTTAGTTTTTTTAACCTGTTTTCAACCGATCATTTTAAACGATTCGTTTTATTTTCTTAGTGTTTGATGCATTTAAAATTAAACATTGTTAATTAATCGTTCTGGTCATAATGAATCTGAGAATATTTTGTTGACAAATTCTTGAAATATTACATAAATTAGGAAAGATATTCTTTAGTGCCCATAAGGTTTAAACGCTCGTGACTGTTTTCAGTAATCATATTATAAAAAAAATACTTTGTTTCAGTAAAAAATATTATTATATTAATTGCAGATCAATCCTTTCCACTTTAATTTATAGTATAAATTCTACGGGAACTAACAGAAAATTAGAGAGATACATATTAAGTTATGACTGAAGGCGTTTATAATATTATGAGACAATTATATGACTATCAAAATTTGAGGTTTTAAAATATTTTGATGAAGAAGCTATTAAAGTAGGAATTGCATAAAATATTTAATTATTAAAATTTTAACGAACATTAAGATTGGCGAACCGGCTGGTCGCCAAAGGCGGCTAGTCAACTATATAACATTTATGTCTTTCTTTATTTAAAACACATACTTTTTTTCACAAAAACAAAAGCCTACATTAGAAATATTCTCTACCCAAGGCTTTTATTTAAAAATGGATACTATTTAATTATATACGAAAATGCGAAGTAATATATATTTTTTGATCGGAAGAAATATTTAAAGTTTTTCCTTTTTAAACACACTTTTTTATTAATGGAATTATTACTTTGAAATATTTTTTTTTTGAAATACTAAAAGTAGAAACTGATTTGTTCGGAAAACCTAAATTGAAGAATAGAAAAAAATTGAAAACTATTTCCCGAAATAATCCTCTGAAATCATTGTTGCATAAATGCATTTATCATGTCACCATTTATTCAAAGTGTTATTTTCATCTATTTAAGTAAAATTTATTTGCCTACATATATAACAAAAAAAATAGCTAAAATGTGTAAATTTGCTTTAATAAAAGATATATTTCAATGAAAAATCATCAAATTAAATTATATAAATTCTACTCTTATAAATATTTGTGTCTTTGGCACATTCTTTTATTATTATTTAAAAGATTTCTACATAACTTTTACTTTTATAAAAATTTAGAAGTAGCAAATAAATAATAAATATTGACATTCTTCACGTATTTTTTTTTTTTTTTTTTTTTAGAAAATAAAACCGAAAATAACATAAAATATGCTCAAATTACAGGGCAACATCATCAAGAGTGCTTGCTAAACTATCATAACAGAAATTTCAATTATTCTAAAATGCCAACCAGTTTCTGGAATAAATGTAAGAGCATTTTAAATATAGAATAATTCCATGCCTTTCCAGATTTTTCTATGAAATTTATATTCTGATTATATAAAAAAAAATGGATTAGTTTACCTTATTCACGAGTCCTCGACTAGCCATTTCCTTTTGAGCTAAAACTAAAAGACTGTCGATATCTTTGACTGCTTTTTTTCTTTCTAAGGAATTAGGGCCGTATTTGTGACCTGAAAATAATATTATTTAAACAGAATGTGACTAATGATCAACGCTTTTCTATTCTAAATAAATTTTAAATAGTAATACATACATAATTTCCGGATTTTTTTAATTTTTATAAATAATATATTTGGACAGAGTAATAAGCACACAAAATAGTTAGTATCGGATAAAATGTTATTTTCACACCGAAAATTAATTACAATGAATTTTCTATTTTAAGATGTATACGTGCTTAATGTCTGTTGAATTCATATGGCTTGTATATGAAGTTTAATAGTGGAATTTGGAATTACAAAGCACAACTCAACTGAATGACGAAACTCATCGATATCTACTAACAGAACTTAAAATGTGTGTTGCCAATATATTTGTATCAGTCAATAAAAATAATTCAGTTTCAGTGAACCTTTTGGAAACACAAAGATAATTAATGAATTGTAACAATATCTGGAATGTTGTTCTGGAATTTTTCAGATGAACAAAGATTAAAGATTCATATGGTGTCATGGCAGAACTTTAAAAGAATGATTGGTTATCATTCAAAATCATTGTTAAGAATCTTCTCGGAAACACTTTAACAAAGATTTATACAAAGAAAACCTAGAATCTCTTAGTCTACAACAAAAATGATTCATTGCATCATAAACAACATCGCCAGCTTCATGGCATAGGGGTAGCGCGTCTTCCCCGTGATCTGACCGTCCTGTGTTCGAGTCCCGGTTCGGGCATGGTTGTTTTGCATCTGTTCTATCTGTGAGATGTGTGAATGTGCTTTCCTGTAAAAAGGGGTTGTGCAAGCGAATGTGATGCGTGAGTAGCTAAGACGTACTCTTGGCCCTAGTTGGCGCTACTAAAACAAGAGACGTTCCCTTGGCTTAAAATCGCTGACTTCATCAGCGAGCTTGTCCATGGCAAGTCCCATAATAAACAACAACAACAATAAACAACATAAAAATATTTCTAGAAAATCTTAAAAATCAGAACGATTCCACCAATATTTGCAGATAATGAAAGGACTGTATTTAGATAGATGGAATTAATACATACTAGTTGAATATTCTCAGAAGATATGGATGGGTTTTCTACTGAGTGAATACGTAATTAAAAGCTGAAATGTCGAATTTTATCTTAATGTGCCTTACAATGGTGGATATTTCGAATAAAAATTAAACATTCTGTTCACATTATATTTCATACAATAGAGGCTTATAATTAAATTTAATCCGATCTATCACAGGATTTTAAAAAATTCATTTACATTTTCATGATAAATTCACAATTATTCATTGATCCACGGTTTTCGTAACTACCACAAAAGCAAAGAATGTTTTTCGATGCTAATTATTCAGCCTTAGAAGATATTATTAATTTAAATGATGAAACATTTTCTTCAAGGGAAAATAAAGGCTGGTAAAGTATTTAACAGATTCGCAGGCAGAAAAATTGTTGATAAAAGTGAATAATTTTAGACATTGATGAGAAAAATTGATTCTCATTCAAATATTCGCTTTCATTTCATTACTTTTTCCAAAAAAAGAAATTTTTATTATTTGCATGCAATAATAAATCATTTACTTTACACAAGTATTACTCATTGGTTAAAATTATTAATCGAAAGATTAATTACATATTATTTTTAAACATATTCTTGTAAGAACATATCATTATTAATTCAATATATTACAAGAGTTTTATTATTAGTCTTATTAAGTTACTAGAAAGAAATAATAATTGATGTGCTAATAAAAAGAAACGAAAAGTAAATGAAGAACTCATTTCACCATCCAAAACCGTGGAGGCATGCTACTATAACTGAAAAAAAACTGTTATTTGAATAGAAAAAGCCGCAAGTAGGCCAACTGCTTCTTATCCTCCATTTTACTTTTTTTTCTTTTTCTTTTTATCATTAGTTTGATATCAGAGGAAGTGGAGTTAGGAAAATAAAAGTCTAAAGAAGTACTGTCTGAATGATAAACAAACTTTAAGGATAAACATTTGCTTCATTTCATCTCAAGAGAAAAGACGACGAAATATTGTTCAGAATAAACACGGCAACAGAAGAACAGTTTGGCGAACAGAATGAGATGTTTGGGTTAAGGAGATGGACGATGGCCAAGTGACCCACCAATCACTGGGGATAACAACCGGAAAACAAACCGTTTTCACCATATTTATGAGCATTGACTTTTTTTTTTTTTTTTTTTGCTTTTATGAAAGAAATGAAAGCAGAGCTGCGTGTTTATGATTACTAAAGGCATGATTCATGTTGTTTGGTCTAAAAATGAATGTAAAAAAGAAAGACCAAGTAAATAATCTGATTTCAATTCCAATAAGAAATTTTAAATGAATTTTCAAATGAATGCATATTTAGAGTCGCTTAGTTAACGAAAGGTTCACTTTGCTATTTGGAAAATGGAATTTTAAAAGCCATTTAATGATTTGAAGTATGTCTTGCTCGAATGAAAAAATTATTCAATAGCATTTATCATAAATTTATAAAAATCTTTGAGAAAGGTCTTGGAATTTCAGAGTGGGTATATTTTATAAATATGCCCCATGCTTTCTAAAATTTAAATTTATAATCTATAGCATGACAGAAATTAATTTGATTCTTAATGAGTAACTCCTATATGACTTAAGAATGGATCCCATCTGAATTAAAATATCCTCTGTAAGAATAAATCAGCACGTTGTTAAATATAAAAAATTTGTTGTTGATGGCACTGTTATTTAGTTTTACTTTCTCAACTTTAATGCTTTGCTTAATTTAGTTATGAAATAATGCTTGAATTAAATAGATTTCCAAGAATCAGTCTGGAGTATTATTCTTTCTACTTGTGTGTACTTTATCAGACACATTTCAAAATAAACATCCTCTCTTATTTATTTTAGAGATTAGCCGTTTCTGAATTTGCACATCCCTAAAATGTTTTAAAATGTGAATATTTTTCAGACTTTTTTTCGAATTCTTTGTTTACTTACCAAAAGCAATCACGTTTAAATCTAACGCATCATTTAGTTATTTAAAATTTTATTTTCTAGAATTCTTTTATTAAAAATCCATCTTTACTCGATTCAATCAAGACACTTAAATTTGCTGTATCATTTACTTGTGTATCGTCTTAATTTTTAAAACCCGTTCCTAACTCGCTTTCTTTTATTATCATTAAAATTGAAAATTTATTAAATTTATTAAAATTGAAATCGCAATTTTTAAGGAAATATTGATATAGATCTCGAGTTATTTGGAAGAAACTTAAGGTATTTACCTTAAAATGACATGGTATTTATTTTTAATATAATTTCCCTCTATTATTAGCAGATGTTTAATTATTCTATATAATAAATTTTACATTCTAATATTATCGTTTTATTTATTTCGATTGAAGAAGTTAAACTACTTCCTGATTTTGCAATATTCTGAGAAAAAAGTATCGTGGTTTTCTATTACGAATCTCTATCAATGTGTCAGCTAAATCGATATTCAAGCCATTTAATTTCTTCCTTCCTTTTCCATATACCACAGAAAGTGTTTATAAATGATAAATAAAGAATAAAACTGCAAAGTGATTACCAAAAAAAATCAAAGATAATGAATTTATTGAGGATTGCTTGTCACTGTTGAAATATGAAATAAAATTGTAGCTTTCAATTTAATTCGCATTTTTCAAAGCACGCATGCAGAATTGTCCGTCTCTTCTGATACAGACTACCAGAATCACATATCTGTACCTGAAAGATATAAACCAAAGCAAAAGATTTTTTCTTTAAAAACAAGATTTTCCAGATTTAGTATCGTAAGTTTCAACACTATTCTTGGTGGTAGAAAACTGGGGTAGTGGTGGTAGATTTTTCATAGATGTAAATAAAATCAGTAATTGATAAAATTTTAATTCGAATATTATTGCGAAATGATGAGTACGATGTGGGCGTTAAAAATGTGTCAGATATTAATTAATGTAATTCCGTAAAAAATAAAAACTGTCTAATATATAACATATTTGAAGTTTCTACTATATTCGTAACTGTGCTATAAATTTTCTATTGTATTTTTTGTAACACTCAGTTAGCTATTTTTTCCCTCGATTGTATATTTTTTTTACTTACATTTATGCCTAACTAGGCAAACATTTAAACATTTTTGCAAACCTAATGTAGATGTTGCCCTGTTTATAATCATTAAGGATCACCAATGTGTTTTTATGCCCTTTTTAACTACTTATTCTGGATTACACACAAGGGAAAAACGTAAGACATAAGCAAAAAAACATATCAATGCCTTTTACAATAAGTTCATTAAATTACATTAATACACATTAAAGTAAACCTCAAGTATTAATTCGAGCAAAACAAGTTGTGGTAAAAAAAATATGGTACACTAACATCCAACGTAACATCCAAAGAAAAGCGTGACCAAAGTAGAGCATTAGTTGCATTCGTCATTATGATATCCAACAGCATATTTCCCTGAGATTAGTTGTCAATGCTTAGTTTAATGTTATAATTTACCAGTTTATATTATTTGCGCTTGTGGGTTCTCCCGATTTGAACCTCATCAGTAAACCACGAATTCGAATCTCAATACCCACCAGTATTCTTTATCATATGCAAATGTCCGTATTTAGCTGTAACCACAAAATTATATCAGTGTATATATAAAAACAAGTATTGGAAATAACCTTCAGTATCTATTATTCAAGTTCACACGAAATCAGTCTTTTTTTCTTTTTTAGTTTTAAAGTGGTTCACCCTATCCATTATCGCAAACACTGCATGCTTATATGTTTATGTCTCTTGTCCGTGCGTCTAAATATACAAATATTTTTCATAAAGCTTATGGCGACTCACTGACTGATATTCTTCCTTGGCTCAAGACAGTACAATGCTTGTATAAGAGATATTGCCTGTACTCCTGTATAAGAGTACAATGCATGTATTCCTGCTCATAAAGAGATAATTATATAAAGCAAATGCAAAGGTTTATTATATCAGACGTATGGCATAAATGATGATGTTTCAAATAATCATTAATTTGAATAGCTTAAGAATTTTATATTCCTGAATAAATGTAATAATACGATTTTGAGTTTATAAATACAAAAAAGCATTCCATTTTTTTCCTACAAAGGGAAAAATATACCAATAAATAAATCAATCAAGTCCCTTACCGTAAAAATCAACAGGCTCGTAATATATCTGTACTAATTGTATTTCGTTATTGCCCAGCAACTGTAGAGCAGTCAGCAGGGCATCTCGAGTGTCCTCGTTGACTGTCGGCCATGCGTATCCAACATATTTGTATTTTCGGCAAAATGTTGGTTTCCTACCCCGTATTTCGACCTGCGAAGAAAAGAAAATTGTTATTTTAAAATAAATTAAAAAATATTTTCAAGGCACTTTAAATAATTTGAAACAAATCCAATTCTAATATTGAATGGATTTTTTTCTAAAAAATATTTGTTAGATATCTTCCAATACACGAATGAATTTTTTTAAAAATTATTTCAAATATTTAATGCTCAAATAAGACTTTGCTGAATTTTTACTTTCTGTTTATTTTTAACAAGTTCACACAAACATTTCTTAGCACTTATTTTGATTTTACATAATTACGTTTCCGGTCTCATATAAAAGCAGATAATGACTTTTGATTATGTTTATCAACAATTCTGACATTATGTCAATGTTTCTCAACAACATTTTATTCGTTAGAAAAGTATGTTCGTATAAAAGTATGTTGGGAAAGTTCGCATTTAATATAGTAAATTTATGCAATGTATCAAACGGATAATTTTGCACTATGATATGGCCCTCGTTTATTATTATATGGGAAATTCCAACATTTTGATTAAATTTGCTAACAAAAATTATTAAAAAAAACAATGACTAAATTTAAATAATTTCCATTAAAGTTTTAAAAAGTTATAAATAATAAATAAATGTGTCCTATATAAGGAAAAAAAATACTCTCCATTGATTATTACGTTATTAAGATCAAAAACTTTGAAATATTAAAGTTTGGTTTTATATATACTTTAAATCAAAAATACATTAACTAAAAACTGGGAAATTTTTGATGCATTTTACCTGGCATCCATCCCACCAGTAGAGCGCAGAACGTAATCCATTTTTCTCCGCTGTGATCCACAGCGGCTCCGCACTGTCCCACCAGTGCGAAACCGAGGCAGTGTCATTAGGAGCCATCAGGAAGAAGTCCCCGAAATGAGGATCGTACATCATATTTTGCACAAAACCGTGACTCTCTGCGTAAAGCCCTAGAAGAAAAATAATGCAAAGATACAATGATCGACATAGAAAAATATCCATCTTATATTTTAGAAAATTTGATTAACATGGAAGTGTTTCTTCTGTGTGTGTATGCTGGGGATTCATAACACTAGCATTTAACATTATCTTCAATTTGAACTATAATTGAGTCCTCGTTTTTTCCTGAGACAACTTCCCATCAACTTATTGAACTCTTTTAAGATTTTACAGTACTCAAAATATTACGTGGATATTAAAGCACATGGTATAAATTACAAAAGTATCTTCAAATGTATTTTTCTATTTAAAGTAAATGAAACTTTAAGATGCATAATGGAGTTTAATATATTTCGCTTTGTTTAAAAATGAGATCATGACTTTTTTTGTGATAAATAATCCAGAAAGGTTTTAAGGCTTGACAGTTACTTTGTTAATTATGCTTAAAAACGAATATTTTTTTCAGTTACATTTGAAATTTAAATTTCATCACTTCCTAAGTGAACATTCATTATTTAAGAACTGAAATAGACTTTACTGGCTTTTCTATAATTTAGGGAAAGCATTATTAGGATAGGAAAAAGCATTATTACAAATTACAAAAAAACATAAAAAAATCAGTAACACTTAAGAAGAAGAAAGGAAAATGCTTGGAAATCAGTATTTCGTATGAGGTAGTATGATCAGTATTTAATGCTATAAGAGAAAATGGGTTTTAGCAGGCAGTTGTGCATTTGTGTAAAAAATGAATTCTTGATTAATAATTTTTTAATGTGTTTAATGCATTTAGGATTTTAATTACTTAAGAGAAATAAGATATCATCACGCAGTTAAAAAATAGTTAAATTTCGGTAAATTAATCCTCCATTTCGAACCTTTATTCATAAATATAATAGTAAGGTGATAGTTTAAGCTCAACGCGGTTGCCTGGTTTAATTGCTGTTGCAGTCTGAGTACTATAATTTTTACATCATAAATTAAAAAAAAAATACAATGCTAAAAAAATATCATATTAATAACAGCGTTTATGAAGATTCTGCTTTGGAATTAATCTTCAAATAAAGCAAATTTTAATACTAGCTAAAGCAATCCAATGGAGGACAAAAATACAATAATAATGGCTTCAATTTCATTATAATGATGATAAAAAAATATTTATGCAAATTGTATTAAAAATTAAATTAAAAAATTATTAAAATAAAAGGGAAAAATTACATGAAAATTAAAAATAGTATTGTTGAAAATCTATTTTGTTTATTTTTAAAGTGATTCAAAAATGTTTCTTTCTGAAATATTACAAAGTGACTTAAGAAATTAATGTGAGTAATTTATATTTAAATGAAATTGTTTAAATGAAAATCTCATTGGTATGTATCTGGGTCTGATATATCAAATATGGGAAAGTGAAGTTAAGTTGCCGAATATGTAAGCAGGTGTATACTTATCATGAAGCTATAGCAATTGCGATGTGATTGTGTTGTTCAAACTGTCCGTATGGGACATTCCACTTATGACAAGGGTTAAAGCATAGGACCGGATTGGACATTTAGTTACTGAATACAATTTATGTCTAACTATTGTTCACGCTCTTGATATCTTTTCAGGGTGGGATTTTATTTTTTTAATACTCAGAAAGAAATTTCGTTCGAAATTCTGTCGTTCTAGCTTTAAAATTCTGCCCTATAGATCGTTGTATTGTGAAAGTAAATGACATGGACTACATCTTATAATTTACAAGAAGAATCCTCTTAAAATTAAAAGCAGAATACTCTCTCATTTCAGCGATTTCATTTCGGCCTACTTTTCTCACTTACGGTACATTCAGTGACTGAATATGGCCCCATAACCATTATATTTCATTCTTTTTGTGTTATAGTTTTAAATGTAAGAAAATATTTAATTTGTTTGAATCAAATATTGTGTATCAGATTTTCAATTGAGAATTTTTCAAACTGCATCAGACAGACATATATAATTAACGGAATATACATGACTACATATATCATTATAATTCTTTTTCTGTTAACTATCATAGTTTGTTAATTATCATTACACAGATTCGTCATAAATTACTTTCATTCTCATTCTTTCAAGGCATATACACTTAAAACTTATTAAAGGAATTAATCAAATTTCATTTGGACACTCGAAAACGCATAGGGGATGAATTTCACAAAAAGTAATCAAAATTTCCAATTAGACACATATTAGGACTGTTGCCAGCAAAAGCGCATTAAAAGCTATATGAATAAACGCGGAAAATAAATTAAACAAACTTTCTATAATTCAAATAAAAAGAATGTAGGAATTATCTATAGTAAGAAGGTGAATGCATAATCTTTTAAATTTATTATTAGAGAAACCGCTTGTACATTTCCAGTGTACTTTTATACAAGCTATTTCATCAGGGAATTCCAATACTTTTTTTTTATTTTCTCTTATACGAAGTACAAAGGGAGTACTGTAGTCGTCAAATAATTCGAGCTCAAGGTTTTGATGCATCTGAACTTTCAGACCTACCTAAGGCTGAAAAACATATATTGGCCTTATGTATCTTTGACTGTCTATGAAAACTATACCTCAAACATTCTTTTATCTAGACGGAAGAAATGTAGTATATTTTCAGACAAAATCCGTAGATTTCTGTCAAATTTCGAATGAAATCCATTCACAGGAAGTCTGGCTGACTGGCTGCTCGTGTCTAAAGGAATTCAGTGACTACAAAATACAAAAGTCCTGGCAAACAAGATTTCGTACACAGATTTAGAATCTAAAATATCGATACATATCAAAGTTTGAATCAGATCCCTCCAGCAGTAGATCATCTGTTTGTCTGTAATTTTGCATGCATGTTACAGAACTCATAAACTCAATGACATAAATCAATGAAATTCGGTGTATTATCTCAGTATTACAAATTCAATTTTGCTCCAAATTTTTGCATCAATCTGCCTAGCAGAAAGGTACCCAAATTACATGTTCTCGCAATAGGTTAAGAAAAAATGATAAATCCACCCCAAAGATCTATGTTTTGTAACTATCGTTCACTAATGCTATGCAAGGTATTCTCGAACTTACCAAAGTCCGAGGTTTTATTTGAGTGGAAGTGGATGAAAAAATTTATCAGAGAGTATGCGAAGAAGTTTTCGGGTGATCAGTACATATGATTTAACCATGTAGTCCTCTCATAGCTTCTTCTTTTGGTGTATCAAATTCTGTTTCATTTCATTCATTAGTTTTGACTACGGATATATCCAAACAGTGAACTGTTTTGTGTCTATCTGTAGATATTGAAAACAAAAATTGCGCAATTGTTTTTGCGAAACTGTGAAGAAATTATGTGCACAGTTTATCATTCGTTATAAAACTGCGCAGGCTTATTTTTTAAACTGATTTGGAATTCACTTTAATACCTTTTTATGCAATGTCAAAGCAATTTTTTCATAAATATGCTAAGCTGCATTCGTGACGTTTGTTTAATCTTATTTAAATATTATAATAAAAAGTAAAATATTCCAGAGGCCTTAAAGGCCATAAAGTTAAAGGATTTCAGAGAATAATATGCTATGATTCTGTATCTCTAATGTTCTCAAGGGAAATACAATCATTTTTTTTAAAAATCTTAGAAATATGTTTTTGTATTGTTGTAATATCCAAGAATCTAAAAAAATTAAATATAATTTACAAAAATTTACATAAATTCATTTTGGAAATTTTTACTTTTTAGAATCGCAAAAGAAACTGTCATTCATTTAGGTAATAATTAATAATGATTGGTTCGTAAAAGAAAACGAACTTGTAATTCGGTAAAAGGGAATTATCTTGCAATACAGTTTCTCAATAATGGATTTTCTAAAATGGTATTTAAAGTAGATTTATAAAATAAATTAAATTCCTGATTATGTTGACATAATGCATTGAAATTTGAATAAGTTGAAGTTATAATGCTTTATAACTCTTCGATTTTATAATTGAAGTTTCAGACATATTATCTATAAGCCTCTAAGTGATTTTTTATTTATAAAATTCATTTTTTATTTACTATGAAATTATTTTATTTATCAAATCAACTTTCTAAAGCAAGATATTTATTAGAGTGAACAGTTTTAAGGTAGTTTAACTCAAACTGCATATTAAATTTCATCTCTGATACAATTGCTGCAGTGAAAGTATGAAATTCGAAATGAAATAATTTTATAGAATATCAAATGAATATTTAAAGGAAATTAAATTTCTACTTGTCATTTTCAATTTAATCGGCACTGGAATTTCAAATTAAATTGTAAAAATAAAGTTTTCTTTTTAAATTTGTTTTATTTTAAGAAAACTATTAGATGACATTAAATTAATAAGGAGCTAAATTTCATATTGTTACAAATTTGTAATTTTGCTATCCGGCACGAATTGTGTCATCCTGGAAAAACCGTTAAAACCTTTGTAAGATCTGTACTGTGCGTGATAAGCTTGGCGACCATTTGGCGACGAATTTGACAAGTTTGGCGACTAAATGGATACTACTGGAAAGTTCGAGAACTTTCACGATCCATCCACTAAGACCCGAGATACACTCTGATTGGTCTGAATATTCTAGCCCCGCCTCCCGGAACTATAAAAGACGGGAACTCTGAAGCGACGAAGAAGTTGTGTGGATCGTCGGAAGTCGTGTCTGTGAGAGTAGTCGGAGTCGCCGACACGTAAAGAAACTGGAGAATTAGACAGCAAGAAAGCTGCTGAACTATTAGAGATTAAATGCGCTGAGTAATTACAATGGAGTGGCGGTATTTGTTGAAAAAAATTTTTGTAACAATATATTGCACAGATGTATCGTATTTGTGTGTATTTGAAATTCATCAGTTTCGTTAAATTAAAAGTATTTAATGAAGTCGCAAAATATTCAAATGATTAAATCTTCTATTAGAAATAAATAAAAATGTTCTCTAAAATTTATTCCTTGAAAAAATTCTAAGATTAACACCTGAATTAATCTTCCATTTTTAATCATTCCGCCCTTTGCCATATCGGGGAAATTTTATAGCAGACAAATTAAAAGACATCAAATTCTAAGCGATTGCAGATCTGCAGAGTGACGACGTCCTGGCATAAGGGTAGCGCGTCTTCACCGTGATCTGGGCGTCCTGGGTTCGAGTCCCGGTTTGGGCATGGTTTTTCTATCTGTGGGATGTGTGAATGTACCCTCCTGTAAAAAGGGGGTTGTGCAAGCGAGTGAGTGAGACGTGGGTAGCAAAGTCGTACTCTTGGTACTAGTTGGCGCTACTAAACAAACAAGAGACGCTCCCCCACCGGCTTAAAATCGCTGTCTTCGTAACAGCGGGCTTGTCCATGGCAAGTGAAATAAGAAACAATAACAGATCTCCAGAGTAATCAAGTCTCGGAAACAGCGGCCTTCTATTTTTTAAAAAAGGCACTTTGATACCACCGCAACTGTTACAGGAATAAATAACTATGCGTGTAATTTTGGAATGGTAAATACATTAAGTCTAAGAATTATGCACAAATAAAACATCATTAATTTGTATATACTTACATAATTACGTATCTGCTTAAACACACTAACATGTATCTATTCTTACAATTTTACGCTTTATTTTCTATATATTCTATGTTTTTTTATATAATTTATGCCCATTAGAAAACCGATATTATCGAAGTATTTTAAAGAAAATAACAAATGAATTTTTAAATAAAATATTATTAACTGATTCAAAGAATTGAATGGAACCTAAAAAATGGGAGACGAGAATAAATTTCAGCACTAATCGATAAAAAAATATATAAATTGTATATAAAAAAAACAAATATACTTGGCATAATTTTTACAGATTAACAAAAAAAAAAAAAAAAAACTTTGAAAGGGGAAAAAAAAAAGATTTATATTTTAAGAAATCTTGAATAAATATATATAAATATATTTATAAAATTGAATAAATATATATAATATAAATATTCAATGCTAAGATTGGGGCATTGAATATATTATTACAAAATATTTAAATTATTTACAAAATAATAATATTAATGTAGAAGCCATATAAGTATTCTGTATACCCCAAAACCAAGAAAATATCTGCGGCATGTCCTTAAATAGTTTCAGCATATCGAGTTATCTTTCCTGATCTCTGTCTGTAGAAGTTCCACATATAAAGCAAGAAAAGCATTGCTATGCTCATTTCATGAGCAAACAAAAATCTCTCTAGAGTGCTTATGAATTATGCATTCGCCAAGCTGAGGTGAATTCAGGCCTACTCGTACTACTATTTCGTATTAGAAAGTGAAAAGAAAGCCATCCCTTTTCTTTTAAAGTTTTAAACTCTGTTTCGATCTTTCTGGTGTTTTTCAACAATAATCCAGTGAAACGTTTCGTCATGAAATCATACACCATGAAAATTTCCTTCTGCAAAAATATGTGGTTTTGTCGAAGAATAGGTTTTCTTTGTAACGCTATCTGGGCTGAGTGAAAAGGTTTTAGATATGTGTTCCGTTAGAATATGAATAACAAGAAAAATTCCCAATATGAAATCTTAGAATAGAAAGCAGTCTTCCTACTCATGTATAAATCATCGCCAATCTACTCTGGAGACATGGAACTGGAGTAACTTCCATTTCTTGTACATGTTAGCCATTTTAGATGCAAAAATATTGCTTCGTAAGGCTTCTTCTTTTCCCGAATCAAGCATTAAGCGTAGAATTTCGTATGGATTGCCAGATCTTTGTCTTTCTTAGGATTACGAATCAATAAATCTGTTAACAAAATTTCTTTCTACTTTATCTACTTATAATAAGTAGATCATAGTATAATTAATATATTCTTAGTAATAAATAACACATTATATAATATAAAAAATTTGATGAAATTTTGTAATCATTTTAATATCAGACCTCCACAAGATGACATCTCACATAAAACCACCGAGAATACTCCGCACCATGAATATTCTTCCCACTCTCGTATAATCTTTAATAAACATATTATACCAAAGAGCCCTTACATGACATTGGCGTACAATAGTTTCGAAATATTCTTTTGATACGAAATTAACATTTTTACTGAATCTACAGTGTCATCCTTGGCGAGTTATTTGGCGATTAATTCCTGGCATGAATTAGCAATATCCGAAAATCGAATTTATGTTTTAAACACATTTTCTCAACCAATTGGAACAAAGATTTGACACAAACTGCATTTACAGTAACAAAATCCTATAACAAATTTGATATATATTTAGTCGTTACGTTTTTGAATATCGCGTTTGCATGTTTCTGGGAAAAAAACATACAGTCAAACCGTAGATGAATTTTGCTCAAAATTTGATATGTGTGTACACTATAGATGTTAAATCTATATACTTAATTTTATTTATCTAGCTTTCTTCGTTTTGTAATTATCATGTTAAATTATATTCGAACTGCCTGACGGACTTCCTCTGAACAGATATTACACAAAATTTGATAGAAATCTGAAAATTTAGTGTAAAGACCGTATACCAAATTTCATTCCTGTAGTTCAAAGCGTTTTTGAATTATCTTTGACAGACAAACAAACAAACATACGGACCATTTCATTTTTTAAAATTTTATTTCAGGGAGGTATGAAATTTGGAGATTCGTAAAAATTGCGAGTTCGAATTGAATTTTTTGGCAATCGCTACACTTTCTCTAAACTAAGTATACAAGAAAGTAAAAAAAATCAAAATGTGATGAAAATATATCAATTAGTAGATAATTAATAAAAAGAATTATAATTCAAAATTTCAAAAATCATATACATTCTTAGTATATGAATTCATTTTGAGAAACTGTTTCATCCTTGAATTAGAAACATTTCTGATATATCCTGTCTTAATTTTACTATACCCGAAACCTTAATTATATACAACATCGAAATGCATTTTTATATCAGCTACGACTCAGCTATTTTATTATTCCACAGAGACGTCTGAGTTATTCGACTCAGCTTGTGGCAGCACTAAAAATTTAGCATCATAATAGAAAAAACTTCTGAACCATTGATACAGGAATATATAAGCAAATTGCTGTTTGTATTGAAATCGTATTAGTATTATTTACTTAATTTATCTGAATTTTTTTATATAAGCTCCGTTTTCTGTAGAGCAATAAAGTTATTCGACTCAATTTGTTATAAGGAACTAAAAATTTAGCAAAATGTAGCAATTTAGTAGATAACTCTTCTGAACTCATGATACAAGAACATAGGAGCAAACTGCTGTAAATGAATTTATTTTGAAACCATATTAGTTTTTAATAACCATATTAAGAAATCGTATAAACATATTTTAAAATAACCATATTAAAAAAATTTCCAATTTCCAAGCATCACTTTGCACATTTAAATGACTTTTTTATTATAAATTCTCTATGTACTCGGTTATATAAGTTTTGGATCACTGAAATGGTCATTGGGTGAAGTGAAGAATAGTGAGCCCACGAGTGTGTTGCCAATATGGCAACCCATCGGAACGCTCTCTCTCTCTAGCTCAGAACCAACCTCTTCTAGCAACCCTAACGCTGTTTTGTTTACAACTTTTTGAAATGGTTGAGTTGTACATGAACTACAACTATATTATGAGAAATGTTAAATTAAAAATATTTAAAAAAAATATCGACTGAAGATTTTAATTTTGTTCTTTAGTATAATTAAAAGTTTATTAAATAAAGAAAGTTAAGCTTATAATTACAAGTTATTTTCTTCTTTCTTTCTTTCTTTTTTTAGTGTGAATACGAACTGAAAATATTTATTCTTTTGCAATTTTTAATTGTCAGTATGCGTTTTAAAAAAATCGTCTGAAATCTAAATTTACGAAATCGTCTGCATTCTCACTTTAAAAGACAGCTGCAATGGAATTCTTCTCAGTTCTCGTAACTCTTTTGGTGTTCTAACGGTTGGTTCCCTTCATAATTTGTTATTTCGGCAATTGTGCAAGAATGGATGTCGGGTAAATGGGATGGAAGACAGTATTTCGAACCTGCGGAATGGATGAATGGTGAGTGAAACATGTATATAGTATATTTTTTTACGAGTTGATGAATTTAGAAAAGGATGCTTGTTTGAAATTTACTTGTTAAAAAAAGGATAGCTGTTTTATGGAGAAGGGTTTGATATCGAACTGGCAGAATGGATGAAGGGCGAGTGGAATATATCTTTTTACGAGCTGATGAAGTTCGGAAAAGGATATTTGTTTGAAATTTTGAATGGAGAATGTACCGATTGTTTTTTCCTCCGTTCTTTCTTTTCTTTTGGTTATGTACTGTTCCTGTTATCCACACAGTCCTTATGTTCAATGTGCTAGCGAAGCTACTAGGTTCCCACTTCCGCTGCTAACGAAGCCGTAGAATGTTTATTTTTTAAAATTAAAAAATTCTGCCTGGTGCCTTCTACAGATGACTTCGGCATCTGTAGAAGGCACCGGGCACTCTGGAAAAAAAAAGAATACTTATCAGTAAAATGTCCTAATTATATGGCTGAAAATGGTAGCCGTAACTGTTCCACAAAGTGTTTGTTTATTTTGTCCGCCATATTTATTGGCGACTTGGCATTGTTGGCGCAGCAAAGGGCACACTAAAATTCTGTTTTACCGGATCATTTTCCCTTGAATTAAATGTAAGAATTTTTATAAAAAGGTGTACACATATTCCAGTAAAATATTTGGGTGAACCGGAGTTTAATCCCCTTCTTCGCCAAGTTGCGATAACGCACCAAAGCTGGCAACCTCCTCCTCGCTTTTGAACATTTCGCAAAACACGGCGCAAGACCATTGTTGGAGAGTTGACGATTTTTGAAAATTGCATAAACTCTGGTCGTAACAAATATTTTTATTTTTTTATATTTTTTTTCTAATATTATTCTTTTATACATAATGAGTCAATCTAATCTATTCAACTATAAATGCTATTACTTGTAAATGTGTACCATATATTGAATTAAACATTGCATCCAAATCACGCAGGAAAAGTATGATATATATATTGCATCAGCATTTAGTATCAACAAAATATAATAAATAAAATTCTCTAATTACCAAAATACTGGAACATCAGATTCTTTTAATCCGTAAGATTGATATGGAACTAGGCAGATTCGATTGTGAAAAAATGGCGCTCATAGTTGTAATTAAGAAAATAATTTTAATTAAACTCATTTTTACCAAAAAAAAAAGAGTTCTGAAGAATTTGCTTAAATTATCGTTTGAGGGTTGTTTTTTTTTTACAAGAAATTGTTAAGTTTAGAGGTTTAAATTAATCCGTGTACGCGACAACATAAAATATATTATATAGTGTCATAATTGCTGCATTAGAAGATTGTTTGAAACAAAAATGAATTCTACAATTTGTTCATTAGTCAAAACAACGAAATATCCAAAGACCATGAAGTTATTAATTCAGCCAATGTTTAAAGGATAATATTTTTTTTTGTTTATTTTCAGTGCATGTTTTTAAAACACATTAACTTATTACAGAGAAAGTTGAAATTTCATACATTCTTCTTCAATATAAAGTTAATTTCAAATACCTGCTTTTCCCCGTTCTGTAGACAATTTAGTATTTAAAGTTAATATATTTCTGGAATGAATTTTAAGGCATCATATTATATTTACGAAAAGAAAAGAAAACGATTTTGAAAATTCTACATTGCTCAATATTTAAAATAAATATGATAGCATTCAAAATTTCAGTTCTTTTTGAGCACATAAAATAATTTTTCTTCATTTTAAATAATTTGTTGAATAGAAATGTATAATCTAATATCATAAAGTGAAAAATTATGAATTTAGGCTTTACATTTTGATCTTTTTCTGAAATAATAAAATTTTATTATTTATAAAAAAGAATTACATATGTGCATTAAAGTTCAGTTTTGAAGTCTAAAAAAATCTAAAATATCATGCAAAGATTTTAAAAAAAAATCACGTGGTCTTATAAGATTGTGGTCAAATAAATTTGATAAAACTTTTGAAGGTAAAAAAAAAAGTTTGTTTTTGATTCAAAACTTTTGGTTATCAAAATACAGACATTCATTGGTTTCTTTATATAACTCTATAAAAATGAAAGCTAAATTGTTTTGTATGATACTTTTCTCAATGTCTTATTTATTCAATGAATCAGCGAAACCTGAAGATTCGTGTGATGTGTGTCTTGCATTCCTAAAGCGTTTTCAAACTACTTTGCAAAAAGAAAAAATAACCAAATCAGAAGAAATCGAAGAAAAGTTCATAGAATTTTGCGAGATCTCTCAAGAAATAGACAGACAGTTATGCTATTATCTTGGTGGACTAGCAGAATCAGCCACAAGAAATATTTCTGATATATCTATATCAATGAGCTTGGGATTACCAGTAGACAATATTTGCACTACACTAGGAAAAAAAGATGTGAAAATATGTCGTTTGAAATACAAGGAGAAAGTTAGAAAAATATTAAAGTAGCTATTAATGGATACGTCTTTAAATGCAGTAATAGATTTAAAAAAATATATGAAACTGACTTTCAATTAATGCATTAAAAGGGAAGATATTTGGAAAATTTTGTCAAAAAATAAAAAGAAGATCAAACTAAAGAACTCGATGTACAGTTTTGTCCGATCTTTGCCAATTGTGACAAGAAATAGAAAACTAGCCAAATATTAAGAATGCAATTTGCTAATACAATGCTAATTTTTATCGTCATTAAAAAAAATACAGATTAGTGATTGTACAGTATTCTTTAGTTTCACCTTTAATACTTTGGTCTTTAAATACTTTATGAGTATCTACTGTTTTGATATCATTCCTTAAACTGGACATATTTAGGAAAAATTCACAAATATTTCCTTTTTAATGAATAATTCTAAATTTTCTTTTATTCAAAGGATTATTAATTAAAAAATAATTGTATTACCTAAACCATATTCCACTATACGAACATTTTTACTGCGGATTCAGCAATTTTATCCCTTCAAAAAGAACTTGAGTATCTATTGCAGGATGATAATTCGTAGATTCGTAATATTTTTGAGCTGCAGTTCGTTGCTGGGATGGTGATTGAAATTACTTGACCGTGGAATATTCTTTGGAGTGATTAGATCCACTTTTGCCTCAATGGGCACATTAATACACACAAGTGTCGAATTTGGGCAGCATAAAACCGTGACACTATCAAAGATCAACTCTTGTATCATGAACAATATGGTGTGCTATTACAACTATATTTATAAATGGACTGTAGTCTTTTTGAAGAGATAACTGTAAATGGAATCAAACTATTCCGTCACTGGACAATAGTACAAAGTCAAGCAGAGGTATTTTGTAATATTACAACTTCAACTGTTGGTGTCTTTCCATATCATTTTCATGCAAGATGCCATACTTTCTAACATAGATTTCGTGAAAAGCAATAAATAAGGAGGCATTTTACAGATGAACGTTTGAATGACAATCATTTCCTAACCTCCTCCCTCTTGATACTTTGGTTGAGAGGTTTCCTGAAGGACAATGCCTACCCCCCCCCACAGGTCGGCATGTGTATTAGATCTGGAGGACTGCATTCGTCACCATATTCTTGATATTCCAGCAGACAACTGTGGAGTATAGGGTTTTTCAATAACAGTATGATCTTAAACATGAAGGATAAGAGAAGTTTTACAGCTAACTTTTAAAAATTATTTAACATTCACAAAGAATATTAAAAGTTTCATGTGCATTACAACGTCAATTATCAATTATTTTTTGCCCTGTTTTTTTTTTAATTTAATAAATGTCAGATGCATTATCTGAATAGTTTTTTTTAGCTCAAATCTTATCTCATTTGGACCAGAATTCGTTCTTGAGCCCTATGAACTCGGAAACTTATTTCTTGCTAGCCCTCTATTTTAGAGGGAGAATTTTAGGGTTGAAATATATTTACAACGTCAATTATCAATGGTTTTTTGCCCTGTTTTTTTAATTTAATAAATGTCAAATGCATTATCTGAATAATTTTTTTAGCTCAAATCTTATTTCATTTGGACCAGAATTCGTTCTAGAGCCCTATGAACTCTGAAACTTATTTCTTGCTAGCCCTCTATTTTAGAGGGAGAATTTTAGGGTTGAAATATATTTTCGATATATCCCAAAGAATATATATTTCCTTTTATAAAAGACATGAAATAGTCTTTTAGCAAAGAAAACTTTTCTGTATTTTGCCTATCATTTAGCATTCAAAGTTTTTATTAAGTCAACAGAAAATAATGCTTTGTTCACGGAATGATTCTTTCCCATTCTGATTGTTTGAGCACTTATGATTTTATGTGGAGCTGAGTTCCCTAAAAAAGTGTGTGAAATGTGTGTTATGTCGATAAAATGTTTATGAAGAGTCAAGAGAAATATAACAGTCTCGTGTAGCAAGAATAATGTAGAAGTTTTAAAGTCTTAGCTATAAAATAAAATTCTTTTATTACTAGAACTTTTGTTCCCCTGAAAGAGTATAAAATGCTTTTTGAGAACAGAGTTTACTAGAGAAACCATAGAAAAAAAGTAATATAAAGAAAGGAAGAATAAGAATAGGTACTTTATATTGATAAATCTATATTATTTTATTTCTTACATCAAAATAAACGGTTTTCATGAATTTATCATAAAACTTGTGCATGAGTAATTTTAAAGAATGGTATTCTTTGAAAATGACCTGAAATCGTCAGTAGCCAAATTTTCAGAACTCATTCAGTTTTGCTCGTAGAGGAAGAGGACCCTTTTGTGTAAAATGTTAGTATGTCAAAAATACGTTAATAGATATGATTTATTGGACCTAATGATGTATAAAAAATCAAATTCCTTACATTTTACAATAATTATGGACTGAAACTACTTATAAAGTATAATTTTTACGCCATTGAAAGAAATTTCCCAAGGAAAATTACATGCTAACTCAAACTGTTTAGAAATTTGATTAAAGGCCTTGATTATATTTCGCATCTTGTTTAATTTTTTTCTGTAGTTTTGACACAATATTTCATTTATTTTATAAGTACTTGAAGAATTATTTTTCTTAAAAGCGTTTAGTTAGAATAGAAATAAAAACGTATTTTTCTTATTGATTTGCTATTTTGCTTCATTTACTTTTAATTAAAATAAAATAGCAACTAAACCATAATTTTTTGATACCGTTTGAATTCTTATATAGCAAATCATACGATCCCACTAATACCTACAAATAAGACTAAAATAATAGCTGTGTTTGTAAGAATTACATTTCTGAGTGATACAGTGTTAAATGCAGTGCAAAAAGATATATCTATTTATTTTTACAAAAGCATCCAAATTCACCCGATAAATGTACAGTGAAAAGTCCAGCAGGCTCAATAACCTATAAAGATACTTTATTCTATAAGGAAATATGATATGTATGTAACAAAATAAACAAATTGTATTTAAAGCAGCAGCACACAAGCAATAAATTTGTCAAAGATAATTGTAACAGAATGAAACGTTCAGAGAGAACTTCTACTGCTCATGTTTCTCGAGTTGACTCCTTCTTGACGTCAACTATACAGATAGACCACTCTCTGCAGAAACTTTTCTCAGTTCTTTTGAACTTTTTAAACGTGTTACTTAGAAGTAGTCCTAGTAGTGCTCTCGCCAAGATTCTTTAAAAATTGAGGGCTTTCATTTTTGTCGCCAGATGGTTGCCTAGTTTGCCGCCAAGATTAAACATTTTTAAACAAGAATTTTTTCTGCATTCATTAGAACTATCAGTAAAACTCTCTTTATTACCAGGAATGTAATTTTGCAGGGAATACAATTACGGATTTATAACAAAATATTTATGCATTTAATCCTTTGAAACGAAAAAATGTTGAATAAATAAAGAATAATAATTTTAAGACAGAATAAATGTTTTGTGAAAGCCTCATAGAAATAAATATAGGCATGAGGGAAGAACTGAAAGATAGCAGCAAAGGGATCATCCATAAATGTCCAATCACAATATGCTTAAAATTAGAATCATTTCTGTAGCAAAGGAATTATACCTCCAAAAATATTCCACACATAATAAATTTGTATAAATATAGAAATTTAATAAAAATATAACACTTTTAAATAAAATTAGAAAAGCAATTCGCCTATCAGATGCCATTAATATAATCAAAACTTTCTTGCATAGAACCAGAAAATACTATAATAGAAACAAAAATAATCCGAATGTTTTCGATAGCACTGAATACTGGTCAACTAAATACGCTTCAGTGTATATCAGTATAACAAAACATATAACTACTAAATAAGAAAGCTTAGAATCTGATTAATTAATAGGATCCCAAAAATGATAGATTTTTCTCAATAAAACTTATCTCTTAGTAAAGACGAATGCATTAAAATTGAATAAAATAAAATTCAAACAATTATTTTATATTTGATACGCAAGTTTGTATAAATATGAATAGCCAATAGTTAAAAGTTAAGTAAAAAAGTATTACATTGACATAATTACTTCATCATAATAGAGTTTATAAACAAAACTGAAAGATATTCCATCATCAAGCATTGAAGTTTCCTTTTGAAGATATTGATACTAAATTTCTCAAAAAACGGTGAGAGACTAAATCAGAGAATTAAGTAGATTTAAGAGATAAATCTTTTTAAAATGAGCCAAGCCAATCCTTAATTCAATTACTTCGAAAAAAGAAATTTCACTATAGCAGAGCTCTTTTAAATGAGACCGTCCATTTACTGACGGTCAATTAAATTCCCTCTAATGAAGATACCCAGCAATGAAGAAAGGGTTATTAATGGCATGACCCACTTATTCAGAATGGATAATGATCCGGTTGACACGAAATTTTTCTCAAGATAACGATAATTAAAAAAAGTTATTAATTACCCGTTATCGAAGGGAAATTTGTTTAATTTTTAGATTCATTCATCGTTTGTCACGCAAATACGCTTACCTAGTTAACCACATTGCCATTAGAAAGGGCTTGATCGATATGAAATAACGTCCTGGGACATCGATCTTCTTAATGAGTGAAGTACTATTATATGGACAGTTAAAAGTATATAAGCACAAATTACGGAAACATGCACTTTTATCAAAGTTGATGTTTGAATTAATTTGAAGGCAGAAAAATTTGTAACTTGGAGTCCTTTAATTTCTTCTCGGACTCGTTAATTAGCAGATACTAACATAATGCCATCGAAATGAATTTAGAAAAATATTTTTATGGTACATTTTGGGATAAAAATAAAATTTACGCATAATAGTATTCAGAATTTAAACTTAAAATCGCAAATGAAAAAGATGGATCAAAAATTCTATGAGATTAACAAGAGTATTTTTGAAAATGTATTTTAATTACATTGTCAAAATAGCAATTAATTACTTGGTTTTCATATATATATATATTGTTTTAATAAACCAATAATCGATATTTCCTTTTTATTTAACACTAAAGCAAATGTAATTATCAATTAAAATTATTTTAATGTATTAGCAAAGACAAATGTAAATAAATTTATGCTCTTCAGTTCATATTTATAGTCAATTTTCTTATTACTTACTTGCTAATTTATTTACTTATCTAAAATCTATTTAAAAAATAGATAACAGTTATAGGTAGTTATTTTCAAATCTATATTGTACTAAATAGATTACAGGACATCTTAGAAATTCGAAAGGAAAATTCTTAGTATTTATTTCCTTTTAATTTCGTTTATTGATCTTCAAGTTACAAATTCTATTTCAACGGCATTTTTGAAACAGTTCCTTAATATTTAGAAAAAACTTGGTCGATAAAATCTAACACAGTTAAATATTTTAAAATCGAGTGACAATACTCTCTACCTCTTCCTGAACATCTGTAACCTAAATAAGAGCGACATTTAAAACAAATCTGCCTCGCACCAAACGCCATCGTCAACCGAAAGGAACTTGAATCTTTTAATCAAAACTTCCCGACTTCTGAATTAATCTGGAGAATATTCCATTACTCAGAGTGAAAAGTCAGGCGACAGAGAAGACAAGAATGTCTGATTTAAAATTCACCACCGTTACTTCGGAAATGGAAATCAATCCTATAAGAAGTGACCGACATGTGGAGACTTCACCCCGCCTTCAGACATGTTTAAATGAAACGGCTGTCGATCTAGATATTGAGAATTTTCAAACATTGCTTATTCAATTTAAAATACTTTCCAGTTTGAACGAAGGCCAGGAAAATAAAGTTATGAATTCGTGTCAGATATTCACTTTTAATATAGATTTAATTGATTCAGAAGGAAAGAGAAAAGACTTTCAGGTTTGTAAAGGAGAGTTATTTCCATTTATTTTCATAAAGCAAATCTATTAGTTGTGATATTTCAAAAATTAAAGAGTTGCTATTAAACCAGTGTATTAATATTAAAAATAAGTTTCCGAAATAAACTTCATATTCAGCAAAATTACTGAATAAAATATGATTACGTTCTGAGGATTAAACGCATTTTTTTTCTCTATTTTAGACAACATTTTTCTAATCTTACACAAATTATAAAAAAAAAGAATTGATTAAGAAACGTCTTTCAACATTTTGAGTTGTTTATAAATTAAATGAATTAGTGACCTTTTAATATGTATTCGCCCTATAAATTGCAATACAAATAATTCTGCTGCTGGGCAAAACGGCATAAAAAATTACGAACCACTATAAAAAAAGGTATAAGCTCCCTTTTAAAAACTTAAAATTAATTTATTAAACTAACCCAAATCTCTTTATTCACACTCATATAATCACTTATATTCTTACGATATCACTCCAAGAAATCCAGAATCTTTCTATTTATTATTTCCTCTGTTTTAATGGCCAAGGTAACAGCTAATTAAATTCTCATCATATAACAAAAAATAATTATAATGGCAAGTGAATTTACTATGTATCTCTAAAGACATAATGAATTAGTTATGAATTCGATATTATTTGATAAATAGAATAATTAAATAGATTTGATTAAATTCCTAATGCTTTGTCTCATAAAACGAGTATACGATAAAATAAAATATTTATATTTTTGAACGAATTGATTTATTGATGTATCTACTTTTATCATGATTATCGGGATTTGGATTTAAAAGTAATTAAATCCCCTCAGATTATTCATTATTTTTTCTGTTTGTGCAACAAATTTTGCAAAACATACTATACTATAAATATTGTTTTAGTTTTTTATATATATAAATTTGATTTAAAAACAACATTTTGATCAAAATGGATCGCACACACTTTAAATTATTTTTTGAACGCTCACTAAATTTTCATGACATGTTTTTTTAAACAATATATGTTAATGTTTATAGGTTTAGAAATCTTTTTTTTTTTTTGTTAAGAAATCCTAAATTTATTTTCCTAATGTGACACTATTTAAAACTGACTTTCCCTTTAACCTTATATTCAAATATTATAGGCAGCATAAATATGTGAACAAAGAAAAAAGAATTGAACTTCATCCATTTTACAAATGGCAAGAATGGTACTTATCAAGGATATATAAATTTTATTACTTGTATCTTTAATAGTTAAATGTAAAATTGAGCAGAAAAAAAAATTTAACATGGATTGCTTTCAAAAATTGAAAGCATATCAGTGGTGTTCTTTCGGAGCAATTTTCAAGCTAGATTTAGCCTCATAGTCATGAATATTTACTTAAGTTGAAATCAATATGGATATTTCTGTGGGTGATCTTCCTATATAATATCTAAAAAGACTACGCTGTCATAGAATTTATTGCAATATTTGTGATTTTTTTTTATATTTAAATGAATAAATCTTCTATCAAGTTTCCTGTTTTATAAAATGAATATGTGATTTTTTTGTATAATTCACTAATGTTCTATGCAAAAACATTTCTCAAGAAATGACAAGAAGTAGGATTCCATACATTTTTGGTTCAAAGACGAATGCTAAATGAAACGGGCATAAAAAGGAAGACCCTCAAAGATAATACTATAACTGAAAAAGCAGTAATCTCATCGAGTTGCTTTTACTCAAATGGAGATTAATTGAATTTTTTTGACTCTGATAATTCTAAATAATTGAATAAACTTAGAACTTCAGCTATTCTAACAATTACTTAAATATCAAAGGGTTTATTGCAATAGAAATTTCACATGAAAAGGCATAATATATGTAAGCTTTAAATAGCTATTTCTATACTTTACATTATTAACCTTGCATTTTGAAGTGAAGATTTGTTAAGTTGTCTTTTTATGGAAATGGTAATTTTCATAAAGTACAAAGAAATTTTTGATTTTCTAGTTTCTAAAGAAAAAAGTTTAGTAGAATATTAGTTTGAATAAATGACAATTTTATTGAAAAAGTGATGTCCAGACCTTGATATAAGCCTGTTATATACCTTGTGCCCTCCACAATATTTTCGAGTATGTTCAACCACTGTTTCAGTATTGAGATCCAAATGGATAAGAGAACTTTCGATTCACCATCGGACAATAGAAGATTTATTTTGTGGAAGCTTTATCTTTTTTTTTACGGATTACGGATTTATAACAAAATATTTATACATTTAATCCTTTGAAACGAAACAATGTTGAATAAACAAAGAATAATAATTTTAAGGCAGAATAAATGTTTTGTGAAAGCCTCATAGAAATAAATACAGACATGAGGGAAGAACTGAAAGATAGCAGCAAATGGATCATCCATAAATGAACAATCACAATATGCTTAAAATTAGAATCGTTTCTGTAGAAAAGGAATTATACCTCCAAAAATATTCCACACATAATTAATTTGTATCAATATAGACATTTAATAAAAATATAACGCTTTTAAATAAAATTAGAAAAGCGATTCGCCAATCAGATGCCATTAAAATAATCAAGAAACTTTCTTGCATAGAAACAGAAAATAAATTTCAGTTTTTTAAAAACCTTTAAATTTCAGTTTTTTTGTACAGTTGCATTTAAACCGAAAGCTCCTCATTCAATATTCAGCAGTTTTATTATTCTGTTACATTTGTCAAAATGCCACAGTTCTACATTTTTTAAAACAAGCGTACTAATAGTAAATTCCACTTGAAATTATATTTTTTATGTTTAATTTTAGGATTTTATGCTTCTATATAACATTGGATCATTTAATGAATTGTTAAAAATAATGTTTACTATTAATACATTTTCTAAATATTTAGTTACTTTCACAATATAACTGAATGTACTAACATTACTATATACCGTTTATGTTATAATGTTAAAACACAAATAGGAAGAGTTAAAATGCCATTACTAGTACTAATTCAATACGTCTTTTGTAGTATACTGAGAACTCCGTAATTCAGTCAAGTTTAAGAAAGTTCTCACGGAAACGATATAAAATCCTTAAAGGGGCAAGTATCTTTTAGAACAAGAAAGTAATTCCGTAAATGGTTCTACTAGGGCCCAGTATTTTGTAAAATAGACCCTAAATGGGATGGAGAGAATGCCTTAACGCAAATTCGAGTCATAAGCCAAAAAGTTGTTTGACTTGCTGAATCAAAATGGGAGGTGCCTAATATCACAAACTATTACAGAAAAGACAATTTCAACTGCAGTCAGAATTCCAAATACTTGTGTTTTAATTTTATTGCGAACTCCTTCTTCTACAGTAAACATGCTTTTTATATAGAGGATTTAATGGCATAGACAAATTTTGGCATAATTTTTTATTCAGAAGGAAATGAAAATTTTAAATATAAATATATATAAAATATATAAAAATAATTATAATGAATAATATATAAAATATAAATAAATAATTGTAATAAATATTATATAAAATATAAATATATAACATATAAATTAACTTTTCTTATTATAAATTAGAAATGAAAGCAAAAAGTCACACGAGTGACAATCAAATTACTCTTAGACACTCTAATTAAATTGATACTTTAACCCCATTTTAATATATTTTAAATACTGCATAATGGATATTTTTTAATTTTTCTTCTTCTGATATCCATTGAGGTTTTACATCTTCCTCATATTGTATTCGCAAAAATCACGCACTTGAGGCTTTATTTTGATTTCTAATTTTTATATAAAATACTTTTTTAATTATCTTCATTAAAGAGTTTTTTGCCCGGTAATGGAATTCGAGCAATTTACATCTCCAACATTGGGAGGCGTTTATGAAAATTAGAAGGTGAAGATCTGATAGATTGCAATTACATTTTTCAACTGATGGGCATCTACTTCTGAAATTTGACTAAATCCACAGTTTTCATGTTATTAAAAATAGCTAGAAAATCTCGATTGAAAAGACATCTGATTTTATGGAAAAATTTGATATATGTGCTAGCATTTGATGGCTTAAAATTTATCTAAAGGATTTTAAAATTGATATTTTTTTTATCTAATATCTGTTTCTTTGGCAGTCAAATGTCCACATTAGTTCTATTATTTCAAACTAACAATAACGAAATGGTTTATAAAAATTTTGGCAGTGATCCAAAAATTAACTCGGACATTTGCAAAGTGAAAAGACTTATTAACTTTTATTTAAATTCACCTTTATTCTCTCTGATTTTACCGTAATGTTTTCAATTTTTTTCTTATAATTATTTAGGATACCAAATCGTTGTATAAAAATATATTCATGAAATTCCATACATATCATAGAATACGTAAAGTTATTAATTACAAGTACAATAATATTTCAAAGCAATAATGAAAAATTAATATGCAAAATTAATCTGGCTGACAGTGAAATTTAAAAAAAAATTAAATTTATTTCAAAATATTCTTTAATTGTTAAGTTGCTATTAACTGCCTTTTGTATATATTTTTTGAAAAAAATGAAAACTATGAATATTTTTAAGTAATACGCTCCGAAATTAAATTTCAATTCTTCTTTAATACTAAAGCCTTATTTGCATTTAAAAAGCAATGAGATGGACTGCATATATTTTCCATTTACAGTCCATTTACAGTTAATTTTGGGGTTCTCCAGGTTTAGCAGTCAAATATTATTTGCAGCTAGTAATCAATGAATTCTAAATGCAGATTTCATATTAAGTAAATTTTCAGTTAATAGATTATTGATTTTCATTCGTATAAAAACCGCCCTAAGTTTCATTTATAAAGAAATTTTAAAATCATTTATTTAAATGCAAATAAAAATTCATTTGAAACAGAAAAATATTTTCCTACAGTATTTGTTTATGCTAAAATGCGAAATTTTTCTATATTTTGCCAAACTAATTTGAATTTGCTTATGAGAAATACTTTTTGGAAAATTCATTTTTTATGTTAAATAAAAGTAAAGCAAGACGGCAAAAAAAGAAAATAATTTATTAATTCACTATAATGAATCCCCTGACGATGCAAAAATGGAACGCCAAGTTTTAAATTAATTAACAAATCTTTATTATTTGATTATTAATATACATAGAAGTAGATATAGAAAATTAATAATTTTCTCTTCTATCGACTCGTTAGACTTTAAATCTTAACTCTTAAATGCTGATTAAAATAAGTTAATCAAAAATTAAATACATTTCCGTGTTTTCCCAAAGTATTATCTCTCGTTTTAATTTTTACTTTATATTAGAATTGAAAATATTATTATTTCCATTGTGTCATCTCTTTCTTAACTTTAACATTCAAAAAATTAATTTGATTCACAATATTTATAAAAAAAATTATTATGGTGAACAATTTTCATTGTTCCAATGAACAATTTTTAGACATTATTCAGTAGTAAGACTTTTATTTTATCTTTTATTTCGCAGTGTATATGGTATCATTTACATTATATTATTGAAAATGATCAGCGATTTCATGAAATAACTCGAGAATTTATGAAATAACAACTATACACTTTAAGGGTAACATGTACAATTTTTAATTTCAATTTGCGGAATTTTAAATTAGATTGATTCCAATAAATTTATATTTGGTAATCTTATTAAATAACAAGGTGAAAATTCAAATTATAACAATTAGTATTTATAGTTTTAAAGGCAGGAAAACCCATAATTTCGGTGAAGCTATATACCCATTCTAATTACGAATAATTGGCCTTTGTCCTGAATATGAATATCAGGCTTCTCAGACGGCTATATAGTGAAACGTATTAAATTTTTAATTTAAATTTTATTTCTTTTAGAAGTTTTGCCAAGAGATTGAGGCCGTTTTCTTTAATTGTTTTTAACGTAACAAAATTTATTTCAGTTTTATGACAAAAAATCTGACACTTTTAATGTGGAACTAAATAAATTTCGTTTTTTAAATTTGCATGACTTGGTTAAATACTTAAGCAATCCACAAATTTATCTTATTAGTGAAATTTTAAAAAAAAATTTTCCCAGCATTTCTCAAAAAAAAAAAAAAAAAAAAAATCCAATATTGAATTATTTTCAGCCAAAATTTCAAACGATAAATTCAGATATCAGTAAGCATATCAAATAAGTAATAGACAAATAGAAATTCATATAGAAGTTTCACTTATTTTGGATACAACATTCATTCCCATTCTCATATTAATGAAGATATTTTGTTAGTCTTTAATTTTTTTTTTTGGTGGTATTTCTTCAATTCTGGTCTATGGTGATTTTTAATAGCGTTACACTGAACAATTAGAATAAAAGAATTTGCAAAAATAAACTCTAAACTTTGATGTTTAAACCGTTTTTGTTATTCAAGCTTTCTGAAGTTCAACGGATTTTTCCATCTGTTTATTCCACGAATCTTAATATTGTACTTTCATTTTTTCAGCTTCTTCATCCTCAGAATACGAAAAACGTTTGGATGTTTGCCAAATTTGTACAGCACTGTTAGCAATAATTCATTCTTTAGAATGCAATTGATTATTCTACAAGCTGTACACAAAACACCGACAGTGAAAATATTTTTCATTCAAATATTTCCTGAATAGTGACATACGTTCTTCTTTTGCGTTTTAATAAGTTTCCCTCGAAATATATTTGAATATGATCTTATTCAGTTTTGCACAGATAAAAATTATTATAAAGTCGTGATAAAAAAAGATTTACCTGCCTGTTGTTTTTCTTTGTTTTGTAATACATTTAAATTAAATTAAATAAAATAAAATCGTATTGTTCATTTTTTTTTCTTTCGTGAAGTTTCAAAATTAATTTTAAAAATAATATATTTGTGGGATGTATTGGAATTGAATTCTATGTTTATATAAATATTCGTACAATTATTATCGTATTAAGAATTAATGATTGGAAATGTTAGGAAACGATTATACAGTTTCAAAATAGTATATTTATGGAATTCATTGGGTTGAATGCTACATTTATGCAAATATCCGGATAATTTTTTATCGGTATGTAAATATTAAGAAGCAATGATTGAAAATATTAGGAAGCAGTTATACGATTTCAAAATAGCATATTTATGGAATTTATTTAAATAATATTTCCATAAATAGTATATTTATGGAATTTATCCACATATTGAATGCTACTTTTATGCAAATATTTGGATAATTTTTTTATTTTGATATAAATATTAAGATGCAATGATTGAAAATATCAGGAAGAAATTATACAAATTTAAAATAATATGTTTATGAAATTCATTGGATTGAATACCATATTTACGCAAATATTTGGATAATTTTTTACTACATTATTAATATTAAGAAGCAATGATTATGAATATTAGGAAACAATAATACTTTTGTAATTTACCATCAAACATTCTATTCAAGATTAACAGTGTCATCGTTAAAAATAAAACCAATTGCTAACTTAATAACTAAATCTTTGCATCATATTTGTATGCATACATGGCATCTTTTCTCTAGAACAACGAGTTACTTTTATACTTTTACATCCCCCCGCCCTCTTATTAAAGCAAGTTTTCATATTCTGACTAATGTTCTATAGTAAATTTAGTTATTTTTAGAGATGGAAATATTTATGATATATATTTTTTTTGTATTTTAAATGGCATTTATTTGTAAATTAAAAATCATGCATTTCTAACAAAACATTTATTCTATATTTTTAAGACCATGCACGTCTTAACCATTGGCGAAAATGAAAAAAAAATCGATAATGTTGAAATCCTAGTCTTTAGATATCTAGTTCGGTGAAGCATCAAATTTAATCGCTAGTGTGTAGTCTCTTTAATAACTTGCTGGAATTTTTCCAATAGCAGATTTGACACTTTAAAAATCGATGTAACAATGCAAATGTCAATATAATAATTTGGCATCTTTCTTTTAAATGACAAGAATGATAGATGAAGCTGTGTAACACTTTTACAATCACTATTCTCTGACTGCTGCTAGCTAATGTTTTAAAAATGTACTCACAATACAAATTTCTATCGAATATGAAATCGATATGCTAAGAATTGCTATGAATAATTATTCTTCGATTTACTCTAATCTTTAATGCTCTAAATAGTATGTACAAAATAGCTCTAATAGTAATATCAAATTAAATTCAAAATATTAACTTTGAGGTTTCGCATTAATAAATTCTCTTTTTGACTTTTTAAATTTATCATTTGTACATCTACTTTTCTTCAGTTTAGATTCATTTGCGCAGTTTTATTCAAACCAGTTTGTGTGGTATAAATGATTTCAACAAGATGAATTAAATATACATCAAATTATAAAAAACAGTTTTGGGAAAAAAAATTCATTATCAAACATTTATGCTTTTTGTATGCTACTTTTTGCTTTTTCTTCTTTATAACGTGTTCATATATTTTAGAATAGTGGAATTCGAAAACGGAAAAAAAAGAACAATAAAATTTTTAAATATTTGCAGCTTAAGTGGTTGTGAACGATTTTATGTAAAATTTGTGAATAATCAACGTAAAATATATACCTTTTTACTGTTTAATTCTAACATGAGAGCTTCAGTCAGCTTCTCAAGACAATTTCTTCAGTCTCATGAAGGCCGTGGTGGCTGGTGGTAAGATCTCAATTTTGAAGCTTGTGGATTTCAGATTCGACACTAGATTCCATCGAAAAACTGTCATTTAAGCGGATCCGGTGCATGTTAAATACATCAGGCCAAAAATCCTCCCGTTAGTGTGGTGTAGAAGTTTGGAGAGCGGATGTCAGCTCAAGACATCAAAATGTCAATACCATTAAATTATCAGGCATCAAATCCATGGAATTTTAATTGTTTTACATGGGTTTTCTTTAATGGGTACATCAACCTTTTTAATGAAACCTAATCTTATGAGATAATAACGCTGTTAGAAACATTAATGTCCGATACTTACATCTTAAACATCTCGTGATCTTAATCATCATAATTTTCGTGATTTTGCGATATTATTTAATTTGTTTATTTATTTTTTTAAACTGTGGTGATACTAAACATAATCCCTTTTCTTTAGTTTTTAACAATGGACGGATCTCTCACGATTAAATATATGATGCAATATCGGAACATTTTTAATTTCAGGGTAACTGTATAATCTATTATCTGAAATTGGGTAAGAAATATTTTTAAAAATTGCTAAAATACATATAGAAATTTGACAAATATTAAATATTATTAAAAAAATGGTTTGAACTTTAAGATGATGTAACATAATTGACTTGTAATATTTTTAGAGGTTCTGATAGGAAATGTTAAAATTTCGCTCAACTTTTCATTAATTATAGTATCTTAATAAAATTTCTCCAAAATGCACATTTTCACTCATGAAAGTATATATATATCAAGTTTAGTAGCTCTAGAACAAACGATTTGGCTACTAAAATGCCAAAACATGCTAATACAAACAAAAAAGTGCACATACATTCATCTTCTGAGCAGAAATTATGTTAAAAATGAAAATATTGAAATTTGAAAGAATTTTGTTGATTTATTTTATTATTTAGTAGCAAATATTACTTGGAAATATTTTTATAACTAAAAAGTTCTGAATCTGTAATAATCAAATATTTATTCATTTTGAAATCAAAAAATATTTGGTTATTATATTATATTTCTGAAATGAAGATAAAATTTATTTCAAATATATTGATTTTAAATAACGAACAATATTTATATCAAAATTCTCTCATTAAAATCTTCATGTACATTTTTTTTTTTATCGCTGTTGACTATCAGTATTCTACGTTAGTTATAATTCATATATATTACAAAAGGCAGAAAGTCAATAGAAACCTCTTTTAAGCTTCTAAGACCTGTTAAAAAATGCAAGAATTGGAGCTAACCTAAGAGAAAGAGCTTCTGCTGAGTTTGTAAATATACTATTGAAAGAATTGCCAATAAACTAAAATCAATACGGAACTGTAGTGCTGGCTAAAGATTAATCTTGCACTTCTAACTTATTTAAACTGTTTTAGAAAGTGTCTCATTCTGTCGTTTTGAATCTATTATCTGTCAAAATAAGTTCTGCGTGTGGGTGTTTTAAACACATAAAGGGTTAAGGCTTATAGTAAATAGAATTAGTGAATTTGAACGTAACCGGCTACTCGTAACTACTGTTAACTAAGGTTGCAATTAAAATTAACGATTTTTGCAACATGAATATTTTAAGGCTGCAATCATACGTTTAACATTTTTCTAAACTGTAACATAGTAATTGTATTGCTAGAGTTTCTAACACCGATGCCAAAGATAACAAATGATGCATTACTATTAGGATTATCGAATTTTAAGGCCTCATACCTCTTTTTAAATTACTACTTTGTCATCTAGCATATGATCGAATTCCTAATTTAAAAGTGCATCAGCCATTTGAGTAGACATGTCTTATTGTTAACTAATCACCTCTGTTGACCAATTAATCAGCCGGGGATATTGCTTATATTTAACATAAACTTCTTGAGGAACATAAACGCTTGTTATGTTTAACTACTCCATATATTGTGTATGATTCCTCCAAATTCTCAGATATTAAATCTGTATTATTTTAACTGTATTTTATTTTATGTGGCGTGTTATTCTGTACATGAACCTTCTCCTTCGAACGGACACTATTTTCATGACATCATAACAAAATTAAAGACGTAAATTTACGATTCATCCCTCTTTCAATATGAGCTGTAACTCCACTTTTTTATTCGCTTTGATCTAAACAGTACCCGTCTTCTTCAGTGCCCAAACCTGGAGAAGATCCCGAGTTTGAAGAATTGAATACAGGTAAAAAAATGCAGCATATAATTGTATATCAGATTTAAAAAATATTTTATAAATTTGCCAAAATTCAAAAAAACAAACACAATTTTAAAATTTGTTTGATTAAAAAGTAAATATCTCAAATTTTGAAACAGTATGAAATTAATTTTTATGCAATCCTAATCAAGGTATGTCATCCAGAAAAATGCCAAGAATTCTCTTAATTCTTAATTATTTGTTAAAACTTCACAAAATTGTTCTAATGTGCCCCAACGTATACGTTTGTCATTTGTCAATTCAACACACACACACACACACACACACACACACACACACACACACACACACACACACACACACACACACACACACACACACACACACACACACACACACACACACACACACACATATATATATATATATATAAAATATTACACTGACTGAGACTTTAATCTTTCATATTCTATTAAATGCTTTATAGAAATCACCTCTCATCGAAGATATTTTTTAATTTGATACATTACATACAAAGCATTAAATTATTTTTATTAAAACACAATCAACACATAAAGTAATTTATCTCAGATTCGCATTTCATTCAAGGAACCATGATTTATTCAAAAACATTATATTCGAATATTGTTATGAGGAAAAACACTTATGGAAATGGAAATATTAATAAAAAAATGATTCATGTGAGAAAATTATTTTTTTTGATGTTTTATACCAAGAGAAAGAATAATTGTTATGAAAATTCATTCAATTTGATTTCTTTTTTACCAATAAAAGTATTTCACCTTAAGGAAAATCATGGCAATATATTTTATTTTTGATTCAAGATAAAACTTTTATTCAATATTTTTTATTTCATTTGAATGAGTGACTTAAAAATAATGTAAGTAAAAATATGAAAAGGAAATACGAAACTGCAGAGTAATATTGTGCACATGAAAGCGAATCTTTGATTTGGTAGGAAGTAAATAATTTTAGATGAAAAAAGAATCTGAAAAAATAAAATAGAATCTAAAAAAATAAAACAGAATCTGAATAAAAATATAATAGAAGTATATTTGAAAGTCAAATTTCTCTTCCAAAAAAAGAATAACTGTTTTTATTATCATTTTCTGTTGACATTTGTTTCGATTATTTCAAGCCCAGAATGCAGTTTTCTCTCTTTGAAAAAGAATAAAACTCATAGACATGCTTGACAAAGTAAACAAAATGTTTCGAACATAGTTTTCGAAAGGCTAATCATGGTTCGAAGAGAACATCAGTTACTATCCATTTTCTTTTAGTAACGTAATATTAAGTAGTACAACCTAAATTTCCATCAAGAATCGCTAGATATAGTATGAAAGAGGAAAATAAATTAAATATTTTATTTATATGCGCATTTATCTATATTTTGTTACATCAAAGTATTATTATTATTATTATTACTTATATTTATAATTTTATGCCCGCCTCCCTGCATAGCGGTAGCGCGTCTTTCCCGTGATCTGGGCGTCCCCATTCTAGTTCCGTTTGGGCATGATTGTTCTTCATCCGTGTTCTATCTGAGAGGTGTGTGAATGTTGAATGTGCCCCCATGTAAAAAGGGGCTGTGCAAGAGAATGCGACGCATGCGTAGCTAAGACGTATTCTTGGCCCTAGATGGCGCTACTGAAAACAAGAGACGCTCACTCGGCTTAAAATTGTTGACATCATCAGTGGACTTGTCTATAACAAGTGCCATAGGAAACAACAGGAATTTATATTTTACTTATATTTATTATTATTTTTTCATATTTTTGTAAGAACTGAAATTTGTTCTATGTAATATTTATATCAGTTTAAACATGTAAGAATTATTTTTATTTTATTTCAAAATTGTTTACCGTTAATTGTATTATGATAAAGTAATTAATTTTTGTCTATTTAAAATTAAGTTGCGGGCATTTTTACTACTGTACTATAAGGGGAAAAAAATACGAAGAATTAATTAGAAAGGGAAAAAAATGAACAGCTGAAAAAACGATCGCATTGATGGAATACTTCGTACAATTATTTAAATTAAATATCTGGCAACTTTTTTTCCTTACTGTTTTTTAATTACATTTCAAAAACTCTCAATTGCTATTTAATTATAAAAAATCATTTTTAATGTTTCAAATAGTTTTGATGGCAATTAAAAAATTAGTATTCAGTAATTAAAAGTTGTGTCTTTTTTTAGTCTATCGTTAAAAAATTGCTCTGTGTTGTTCGTCAATTGTATAATGAATGAAATATTAGTATGACTATAGTGATTCTCTGGAAATACTTTAATGATTCCATCTTTAATCGTTATGCAAATTTCCTTTTAATCTTATTTTCATAATATTCTACGAAGGATGGACTTTTCATATAAATTTAACTACATGGGATAATCAGAATCCAATTATTTTTTTCTTTTTAGTAACATTTCATTCACAGTTCTTTCACTGCTGATATTCAAGATCTGGAGGTTCAGATTATTTTTAAATATCGAGTAAAATTCATTATTAAGTATGCTTTTAACAAAATTATAAAATTTTGTCATATTTACAATTAAGGCTTAGCTTCAAAATTAAACGAAGGTGGAAAAAATTAAATGTCTCTGTTTTTAAATACTGTTGGACTTCCCAGTGATATAATTGAAGTGTAAAGATAGGGTAGAAAACTAAACAATTGCATTGTACAATTAGCAAAATGACGTAATGTTTCTGAAATAGAATGAGTTATATAACTATTAAAATGTATTTTAAATTTTTAGCCGAGAATGCCAACAAGAAAATACTACACAAAATATGCAATTTATCATTTTGACAATCATTAATTCTTGATTTAAAAAATTGATTTAGTGGCGCACTTTAAAGTGATGTTTTTGAAATTTTAAATAAAAGTTTAATGAATTAAAAATTAAATTGAATTTTGGCATTTTTCCTCGAGAACATTCGAAAATATTATTGAGTAAAAATAAATTTTACAATGTTTACAATGTTACAAAAATTTGAAAAGATATATATTTAAGGATACGATAGATTGAGAAAAAAAAGGCTAGATTCAAACCAAAGATGCATATATCATAACTAGTGTTCCCCATCGTCATGTACATTCCTCGCGACTAAGGCCCACAAAATAGGGGGAGGGAGGGGATACAACTGTATTAAAGAATGTGCAAGAAATTTTCGACATTTCTTCTATTGATTTTCATTTTTAAAAGAATATTAATGAAGGTACCTAATAACAAACAAAGGTGTAAGTCAACCATCTAACTCTCCGACCCGCCACGAAGGCACACGGATTTAAAGCATAAAACTGAATGATCGGACCGCCGCAACAGCAACATTGGCGGGAACTGTGGTTGAGTCCTAAGGGCCTTCACCGGCCACGGTACAACCCTCCCCGAAGGAAGTATGTCTAGTCATCGATGGGAGGAGTCAGATCCCCCACCTATTAGTGTACCCTCCATGGTGGCGAGATTCAACCACCATGCCGGAAGCATCTCATCTTCATTTCGAGGTGCCCCCCGAGGGTCCAAAGGTGTATAAAGAACACAATATTATTAAAAATGAATACTGATATTTTTCTTTAGAATCATGTGTTTAAAATTAACGATAGTCACATCTTCAACCAATAGATTCAGAAAAATTTAAGCTCATTTACTATCATTTTAAAACGATAATTTAAGAATTATTTGCTAATGAAATTAGTTGAAATTAAAAGATAGGAGGAAAAATACATATTAAAGCGATAAATGATATTGTAAATAATGCAAAATATATGAAAATAAATATTCAAATAAATTGTGTTATACTGACATCTTAGAAAAATAAACAAATTCAGTCAGTGGGAGAATTCTCATTTATTTCCTTAATATGGCGCATTTGGTATTTAGTTTCACCTTATAACAAATGGAATGATGTATGTAATATGGACTTCTTATTGAAATGATCAAGTTCTAAATTTGGCAGAAATTCACGATTTTTGTCCAATATGAAACTAATCATAAATTAGGCTAGGTAACAATTTTGAATTATCTTTTTAATTTAGCGTTTTGTTTTATCGAGTAACACAAATGGATTCATTGATTGACACAAGTAAATTTGATAAAAAAAATCTTTTGGAGATTTAAATTTTTGTCGATAAAGTTGCATTCCAAATTTCATCTAATTACCTAGTTGCGTGTCTGTGTTATCGTGTGTGCATAGACAAGAACGCAAGGATTTCCCATTGATAAATGTCATCTTAACTTTAAAATTTCTTTACAAGTTTGTTAAGAACACGTAACTAATTTTCAACATTTAGCTCGTAATATTTTAGAATTATCTTGCTATACATAATAGAATGACATATTAAACTCTTAACATTTTTTTTTTATCTCTGAGAGATCTGAAGCATATAGTTTTATTAAAGTTAAGAGTTAAAATTTTCTGATAATTACAAAAAATTTTCATTAGTTGGTTAATTTTTGAGGAACTAAAAAGAGAAAATACCGTTAGGCTCAAGATTTACACATCTTTTCTTTTTTTTAAATCTAATAATTGAGAGATGTCTGAAAATTCTCATGTTCTCTTTCTCATGTCTGGAAATTTATATTCTGTATTTAGGATAGAATGAGGTAACACTTGGTAGTAAAGTGAGACTGTACCTGACTCTGGCGACATTAATTCTGTTGAATAGCGAATAAAACCTTTATCACCATCAATAATAAAGAAGGAGTTGGCATACTGACTATGAACTACTGTTGAATTCACAGTATCTATGTTGGCGAGTGTGTTTTAGGATGTCAGATTTCTAATCTTTTTTTATTTATAAACTTATCTTATTTAATTGCCATTAAAGCTGTAAATCCTCTATATAATTCAGCTTATTAAATCTATAATAAAGAATGTTACCTTTTCAAATAAGAAAAATTTATTCCAATAGAATCGTGGTTCTATTTGATATTTATAACCTCTACTCTTGTATGAGACTTAGTAAGCTAAGTCTGTTATTTAATGATTTGAAGCTCAATCATCTTTAATCGTCTATTAAAAACTTCTTTTTCAACTATTTTTAAAAATGAAATTTTTAAAAAAGGTATTTATCTGAAAACTATTCTTTTGTATTCATATATCGTATTTTTGTGCAACAAATTTTTATTGTAATAAAATAAGAATTTTTTCCGTGTTTTGTTTAGTAAAAGACTCTTCGGCCAGTGGAACCCAACACACATTCTCGACTAAGTATAAGGAAAGCATACCTACACGAATTAAGATATTTTTATTAAAATAAGGAATATTACAAAAATAAATTAATTACAAAAATATTATTAATCAGAAATGCACGAAGTTATTTTTTCTCATCAGATAAAGATTTCGATTCAAATATTAGTACCATCAGTAATCTTGATTAAACATCTTTTAAAGCAGGAAGTATTATTTTACGTAACTAAACTATTTTCCTTTATGAGAAATGAATGAATAATGCAACTATTACAATATAAAATCAACACTTCCAGTCTTATTTTTAGTATTTCAATGAGATAATGACACTATTAAAAGATATGAAAAAGAATGAAGTATAAAATAATTTCTCATTTAAGAACACATTTCTATACATATGCTGAATCAAGCCGTAAATGTCGAATCATTGCTTTCCAAAGAAAGTATATACAGATAAATATCAAATATATCTTTCAAAAAGCATTGCAGTCTGAAATATGTTAGTTCTTTTCTTTTTGAATTTTAGCAATAATGAAATAGTGTTTTAATAGTGAAATTATTGATTATCCTATTCATATTTAATGTTGATTTATTAATTAATATTGATATGCAATTCTGTAATATTTATTTTAGGTGAAAAATTTTAAAAAACAGAGGTTCTAAAACACTTAAAATTAAAAAAAAGGAAGAAAATTATTATTTAGAAATCCATTTTGACTAAATTGACAGAAAAAAAATTCATTTTCTTGTACTCATTTTTATCTCTATATTTCGTTATAAAGTAAAAAGACTCTTTGCTTATTTTTTATGTTTCGCTTTTACCTTAAAAGATGTTCAAACTTTTCTTTATGGAGAAACTAGATGAAATAATAATTAACAATTTCGCTTTTAAAGTAGAAAAAAAAATTAGAAAACAACGCGGAAATTATTTTCGAATAGATTAACAATCTCTGTTTCGTCAGGCATTTTTTTTTTTTTTTCTTCTATTTGAAAACAGAAACAAAATATTAAACAATTTTTTTATTCGAGGATTTTTTTTGTTCTTATGTTCTTTTTTTTAGTCTCAGAATTCTTTTTAAGAATAATGATATTAAAAAAAAATCCTTACTGTCAAGAAACGTGTAATAAAAATGTTCAAGAGAGGCCTCAAACGAGCATAAAAATCTTTTCTTCTTTTCGTTAAAAAGAAGTCGTAAAATGCAACTATGAAGGGATAGTCTTTGATAATTTTACGAAACCTTCCGCTTTTCCCTAGGCAGTGATGCCATTACCTTTCCCAAATCCTAAGCTCGATTTTCTGAAAATTAATGATGTCCGAAATATTGAATGCTTATAAATTTAGTAATGCCTAATTATCATAAATATAGTAATGTATTAAACTTTCAGATACTTATAAATGTAGCAATAGATATTGTTGAAATATTGCAGTTTTATGTCGTAAGTAATAACATCTTTCAGCATCTTTCATTTTGGAAAAAAAAAGAAATAAAAGAAAATATATTTAATATACATTTTTTTAATTCATAAAGATGCTGTTTCCATAACTGTCTATAATTTCCAATTTAAAATGCATTAAATTGTATTATCTTAGTAAAAAATGTTTGAATAACTAAGAAAAGATCCACATTTAAATTATCCTATGAAGTTTTCAATGGGTGGTGTTATACAATGTAAAATAATATTGTTAATGTCAACAAGTAATCTTTAAGTATTAATTAAGGATTCTTTCACTAAGCACTAAAATATAACAAGTTATAAGATAATATATCCTATAAGTTAAAAGAGGCTAAATATATAAAAGATAAACAAATAGTATTATGCAAATAATTTTTTACCATGAATCACCTGAAAATAAAATACACCTTAGTAACACTTTGCAATAACAAAAAAAAAAAAAAAAAAATCTGTTCGATTTCGAAGAAAATATTTTTCAAATATTAAATGATAAAATACGGTTCATTCTCAATGTAAAAGAGTTTTTTTAGCAAAAAAAAAGAGAAAAATAAAAGAATTGTGAAAGAAAAAAAGGAAACACATATTATTATTTCTATATCCTTTATATAGATATACACTAAATGAACTTTCAAATTGACAATGTTTCAGCAAGGCGACGTAATAAACCTAACAAAAAAAAACTATTGATTAATATTCTATTTATACTTCAAGTATAAAAACCCAAACTGATATCTTCTATTAAGTCATATCACTGACATTCCGACTCTCCCGAAGGTACAAATATAAACAATTCTGAATGACCAGACCGCTGCAACACCAACACTGACGGGAACTGTGATTGAGTTCTAAGGGTCATCACCGGCCACGGTACAATCCTTCCCTAAGGAAGTATGTTCCGTCATTCATCGATGGGAGGAACCAGATCCCTACTTTTTCGTGCACCCCCCCCCAGAGTGGAGCGAAACAACCTCCATGCCTGAAGCTTCTCATCCTCGTTTCGAGGTGTCCCCCCACGAGGGGAGATATCACATATTAAAAATAGCTATGACATTATAGAGAATACTATAAATTATAGAAAGAGAGTAATGTAATTTTATCATTTGAAAAATGTAATGTGTTTAGCAATGAATAAGGGTGTCAGTTATGCAACGATATAAGGAAAATTTCTTATAAAATTTCAGCTTCTTTAATTAAGAAAGATTTCCAACATTGAAAGGATTAAAAACAATAAATAAAAGTGATAAACGCAGCAGCATATTATTCGGTAATGAATATATTTGAAAAGAAAAGATTTACCTCTAGGGCCATAGTGGTATGTTATGATGATTATCGTGATTCATTTTTCTAAAGTAAAAAAAAAAATAATAATAATAAATAAAACCCTATATCAAAGTATTCATTGGAATAGTTGTAAAATGTTTTCAAAATGAACAGAGCCAAAAAATTATATATTAACATTTTTTATAAACTATAAGAAAATTAATTTTGATTTTCTTATTAAATGCTATGTTTATGCGAATATAATCATATAATCTTTAAATTATTTAAATGCAATGATATAAAGCTCATTTTTTAATTATTTAAAAAAATGATGAAAATCCAAAACTTTGAAACCGTTAAAAAATCATTTCGTAATTAGATTTGAATTATGTTTTTATCATTTGCCTTCTATTGAGTGCATATCTTCTTTTACGTACAAATTTTTCTTAGAGAAACATTTGATGGACGTGTTTCATTTTTGTCTTCTTTTTGCTCTATATTTAGAATTCAGAGCATTAATCATTTGAAAATCAATCTTTGCAAAAATAAATTTTTAATATAACTTCATCTTTTCCTAATATTATAATCTTTTGTATTTATATTATTTATAGATTATTGTTTTACATAACACAAAATGTTGGATTATTTTCAAAGATATGCACAATTATTTATCAATAAATCAAATAGATAAATATATATTTTTCCTTTAAATAAAACCCTATAAAGAAGCTTTATGAATTACTTAACTTTTATAAATCTGTGCCATGTAATTTCTTTAATTGGCACTTGCCGTTTTTTGGCAATCATTGAAAAGCTGCAGAAACAATGAAATTTTAAAAGAGAAAATTTAAGAATATCTTAAATATTAATGCAAACTTCTTAAAATTCTATCAACTATGTTTTGGGTGCATTTAAATTTTTTTTTAAGATGTTGATTAAATCAGAAAATGAAATGATTAAAAGATTACATTTTTATCCTTTTCTTCATAACGTAAGAAATATTGTAAAAGTAGATTAACATAAAAATTTGTAGAAAAGTATTTTTTTATAGAAATGATAATAATTTCTTTGCTATTTTATATTTTGGCAATTTTTATATTTTATTTTATATTTTATATTATTTTATATTTTATATTAGTTTATATTTTAAATTATTTTATATTTTATATTTTTATATATATTTTTTATTTTATATTTTATTTTAATAAAATACATAGTAATATAAATTGAAGATAATTTATGTACATTTGTTGTGGGAGATTTTGGAAGCTTATCAAATATATAATATGATTATATCATTATAATATGCTAGCGCCTAACGCTATTAGTTTATGAATCTGACCACCTTATAGAAGACAAAATTCTTTATATATTGTAATACATATTTTAAAGATAATCAATTTGTTTCTGAAACTTTGAGATCATTTCAAAAATGCAATCACTTTATTTCTAACACTTCGCTGTTCTTAATATAATATAATTCAATGAAGAAAAAAAAGTTTTATCTATACTTATAATAAAGCTCAATGTGTGTGTGTGTGTGTGTGTGTGTGTGTGTGTGTGTGTGTTGGCGCTCTACAGGCCAGACCGTTTGACATACAGCTACCAAATTTGGTACATGTATACCTTGGAGGTTGGGAATGTGCACCAGGGGTTTCTTTTTTCGAATTTTTAATTAGAATTTTAATTAATAATTAAAAACTAACTTTCCCAGCAAAAAAATCATCCATTTTCCCCACCGCCAACTTTTCCGCCAAAAAAATCTTCCATTATCCCCAGCTCCAAACGAGAAAGGCTTCAGTTTTTTTTTTTTTCTCCCAACAGTAATGAGGCTAGGGTTAAAATTTTTCGGCGGATTATTTCAATCGGTTCTGTTTATTTTCTTAATGTTTGATGCATTTAAAATTAAACATTGTTAATGAATCAATCTTTCAGATTCATTCTGAAGTACTTTTGAATTAAAATAAAACAGAATAAAGGAAATTAAAAATTTCTAATCCGCATAGCGTTACCCCAACTGGCGTAGAAAAAATCACGTATTTGCGTTACGTAACCGGCGAAGAAAATTCACGCATGCGCATTCTGTTCTGATTGTTGCCATGACAACGTTATCAATGGACGATTTAAATTATTTTTGGGTTAGTTGCATGCTTTTGTAAGTAAATTGTATTTATGTTAGTTATATATTTTTTGTATATGCTTATAGTTTTAAGTACATCGTTTTTTAAGTAGTTTTTTTAAAACCTGTTTTCAACCGTTTATTTTAAACGATTCGTTTTATTTTCTTAGTGTTTGATGCATTTAAATTTAAACATTGTTAATTAATCGATCTGCTCATAATGAATCTAAGAAAATTTTGTTGACCAACTCTTGAGATATTACATAAATTTAAAAAGATATTCTTTAGTGCCCATAAAGTTTAAACGCTGAGTGACTCTATTTTCAGTAATCAGATTATAAAAAAATGCTTTGTTTCAGTAAAAAATATTATTATATGAATTGAAGATTAATTCTTTCCACTTTAATTTAAAGCATAAATTCTACGGGTGTTAACAGAAAATGAGAGAGATACATATTACGTTATGACTGAAGGCCTTTATAATATTATGAATGAATTATATGATAATCAAAATTTGAAGTTTTAAAATATTTTGATGAAGAAGCTATTAAAGTAGAAATTGCATAAAATATTTAATTATTAAAATTTTAACGAACATTAAGATTGGCGAACCGGCTGGTCGCCAAAGGCGGCTAGTATTTATTAATAAAAGAATGCTTCTCTGCTGCCTTTTCAAATATGGTAATAAAGCCGTTTTCATAGTTTGCAACCTATTTAGAATTGAAAAGAAGAATTAAAAAAAAATCATTTTCTGAATGAATCTTACAAATGAATTTCGGTTCCGTTAATTCAATTACTTTTCATCGTGACCTTTCAGTAATTAAGCGAGTGAGTTTTGTTAATGAATTTTTTTCCAACATTTTTTTGAAACAATGCTAAAAGACGTGACTTAGTTAGTGACTAAGTTAAATATTTTTTTTCCGAATCCTACAGAAAAAGTTGCTTTCTTGAATTTCCTAAGGCAGTAGAAAAAGTATCTTCAGTACTTTTTAGACTTCTATCTGCTTCCTATCAACCTGAAATCAATTTCCCACAAGAAAGTTAGAAGTTGCTAAGAAGAAAAAAGAAACGTATATAATTTCTTCTTTCCAACGACTTCAACCCAGATAAACCTTTTTATTGAATTCTAGTTTTTACCATCATTTTTTTTTTCTTCATCTGTAATCACTGGTTTAAAGAAAGAAAACTAAGTTAACTGATTTAATCTTTGATTTGGGGCAAATTGAGTTTGAATTTTTTATAATTTTATGAATTGGAAATTTTTAAAAAGCTGACTATCTGTTTTAAAAGAATTCAATTAGGTGTTAACCGTAAATCATGATGTGAGCGTTTTATAATGTGCTGAAAATAATATATTTTATAGTGTGATAGATTGTAGGATTTATATTAAACTGCAACACAAACGTATACCGGTCATAGTATAATTTCGTCATTATCACTATTTCTCATCTGCTGCTCTTTCTACAGCTCAATATGTCTGTCTTATTTTTAGACAATATTAATTTTATATAAGGGGTAAACAAATATATGGCTTTGCAGCAGTTTGCCATTGTCAAAAGGAAGTGAGGAGTAAAAAAAGAAAAGCAGTGAGGGAAATGAGTAAAAGAGGTCATTAAGTGCATTTTGGAAAAAATTGCAAAAAGGAACTTCGAGATATTAATGTTAATTTTTAATCGTACATATGTAAATATTGATTATTTATTCGGTATATATCAAATAAATAATGTTGCCATATGCAGGTGGAACGCACGTGACATGGCTCAGTACTTACAATACTTCCTTACGATAATTCTATCTCCGATTTCTTTAAAATTAATATTTAACTAGATATTATATAGAATAGAAACATTTTTGCTTTTATGTCATAAATTACAGGTAAGCAAGAAAAATATGGATGAACTGTGTTTTGTATAGAAGTGATTCTCATATTACTTTTTTAAGTTAATTAATATAAAAGGTCTGCGCACAAAACAAGAAACGTGAAAAATATGTAGCCAATTTATATTTCAGTTTATTAAGGTTTCTATAAAAATTATGACATAAATCTCATTAAATTTCTGAAAATAAATATTTGGTATCTTTGAAAGATATTATTCCGTTAAGTTACTTATAAATTAGAAATTTTAAAATAAATTTGATTCGAAATTTTAAAATAACAAATAAATTTTAAAGTAAATCATTTGCAAGAGAAAAAATGTTTAATAAAAAAAATAATATTCTGTTATTGTCCTTCACTTCCCCAATCGATGCAATTCTGATATATATCAGTAAAAATTTCAAAACATTTTTTAAAACAAAATAAAATATTTAAAGCAACTAAATCGATTCTAATTTTCAACATATAAATCTTGTTAAGGTGTTGTGATGATGATGTCGTCTCCGAGTTACCACGAAAATGGGGTGCAGTAGCTTCTGAGTGTAAAGACCTCAGTGCACCCGAGGGCAGAAGCCAGACTCCTAGCTCATATGGAGAGGAAACACACACATTCGCTTGCACAATCCCTTTTTACAGGGCGGCACATTCACATACCTCACAGATAGAACACAGTAACAACCATGCTCGAACCAAGACTCGAACGCAGGACGCCCAGGTCACCGGAAAGACGCGCTACCGCTATGCCAGGACGCTGGCTGTTAAGGTGTTGTAATTTGAGACCTACCAATTTTTCTGCTTTTTTCCTTTTTTTTTAATTAAATAAGCTACATTTCTTTTACAGAATTTCCTCTTTTAATTAATGCTAAGATAATAAAGATTAAATTAAAAGTTCATTTGATTTCCTAGAATAGACTGAATTGCATTAAAACATGAGATAAATTTTAAAGGTTTTTTTTCCGTCCGCATATTGTTTTTAAATATATGTAGCTTTCTTATGGAAATGCATCCTTTAGTGTTTTAAGTAATTTTCAATCAAATTGAATATTTATATCATCGAAAAAATATTATTATTATTCATTATTTCTGTTGAAATACAATTAAATTGAACTAATTAAAACAAGATATTCGACGATTTCGGAACTAATATTTATAAATGATTAGTCGACTTCTAGAGATGAACGTAATAAATGATTATTGTGCTTTACATCTGACTTCTAAGTAGATGAAATCCGTTGGAAACAACAGTTTGCAAGAATGCAGTCCTTCTAATTTGGAATAGTTCTTGCATCTCTTAAATAGTGACAATTTTCTGTCTCCACTCGAAGAGAAATGATAGGTACATTTCATTAGTCATTACGTCTACTTGCAGATAATTCGAAAATACTTATGCGAACTTGAAATTTTTCAAAGCTACTAATTTAATTTATTATAAATTTTGATATTTTCTATCATACCCTTAGAATAATTCAAAGTTTTGCAACATTCTAAAAGAATGTGATATTATAAATTACAGAATAAAAATAATATAATCATATAAAAATAAAGTTTACAAGTCCCCCATTACTTCAAGATATAAAAGAATGTTTAAATGCTAGCAGAAATGACTTAATTTTTAACGATGCGAATGCTGGAATATGTTTTAAAAAATTTCATATGTAAGATCTAGAAAGAAAGAAATATTTCATAGATGGCAATAAAGACAGGTAATATAAAATATAACAAATAACGAACTATGTTTTATCCGATGTCAACATTATAATTTCGGTAATTAGATTAGTTCTTCCACATCAAGAAGGAATTATCCCCTAATTCATCATCTAGTCCAAAATTGTGTGCGAAATCATTAAGGAAGGTCTCGCTATGAATAAGCAAGAAATCATCATCATCATTAATTTCAGATTAAGAATCATCATTTATGAGACAGCATATCATGATATTTTTATAAGCATTAACTTTGAAGTCTTACTTCTTTGAGTGAGAAAATTTGATTTTAAAATATATTTATCAAGCAAAAATAATTTCGTGGCATGCAATCACTTAAAAAATATATTTTACTATTTAAATAAATACTAAAAAAAGTATTTATCACACAAATAATTGCTGCCAAAATTAATAGATATTTTCAAAAATTATTTTCTTTAATTATTATGAAATAAAATTTCATGTGGTTCAGCTAAAATTTGATTTCAGAACAGATTTTTTTTATGACATCAATCTCACTGATTATACGTTAGGTTTGTAAAAAATAATGTGGCGATTTTATCCATAGTTGTAATCTTTGCAGAGCTGAGCTTTAATCTATCTGATTAAGATTCTGTTTATTTAGAGCTGTTTTAAAGAGTGTTGATAATTATACAAGAAAAAATACATGCCATATAAATGTATAATCTTTTAGGCCATATCAATCTTTGAATTTAAGAAATTTTTTAGATATTTTGAAATTAAATCGGTTATTAAGCACTCCTAAATTACACTTTTGAAGTAACGAAAAATGGCAAATTAATGAGTGAAACTAGATGCTGTGATATATGTTTCAAATGAAATGTGCAACAACTCAGACATTTTGTTAATGAGTTATGATTTGTTTAGACAATTTTCGAAACATTATATTAAGGCAGAGGAGAAAAATATCAATACAGAATTTCCAAGTTAAGCGTTGACTCCATCACATTTCGATAAATATAATATTGGTATAATAATTTCTTCGTTGGTTGCAAAATAAAGGCGAAAGTTTAACATTGTATATTTAATGAAAATAATAAATATTTGTTCTATAACGATACTAAATAACAATATTCTATTCCAAATTTTTTTATATATGGCCAGAATTTTAATTGTGACTTATTACATTACTGATCATGATATATCGGTCAAATGCTTTGATAAGGATGAGCCCTTTAATAATGATGACCAGGAAGATGAGTTAATTGAAAAGAATATCTTCTATAATACAAACAGAGAGAACATTTGAAATTGTCAGACATGTCATGAAATTTCTTCTAAACTGTTCTTGGAGAAATGTTAACTTTTGTGAATAAAATTACATTATTTTGAAAATTTTCACTAAAAGACATTAAAAAAAGTATTGAAAACTATTTTGTACTTAATATCTTGCTACTATGCTTCATCTTTTTAATAAGGTAAACCTCTAAAAGACGATCTAGAATTGAAAGAAAAGATTTTTTAAACACTCTCGTTTAATGCAATTTCCATAAAATAATGTTTCTTTAAAAATTAAGTTTTATATCGAACTCCTCAACATATTGTTTTAATAACAAACATTAAAGTTATATACACTGTTATAAAACACATGAGTTGCTTAGAAATAATGTCATATGGTTCTGGTATGAAATTAATAGTTTCCACAGCATTCTCAATCTTGTCTCTATAATAAGATAGAAATCACTGTAAAGAAATTAGAACTTTAGTTTTGTAAAATACTTTATTCATTTCTTCTAGAAATATTAACGAATCAAAAAAATTCAAATTAGTTTCTAGACTTTTTGCAGGTATTAATTACAAAAGATCTTTCTCAATTAGTGAGGTAAGAATTTCACCAACACGTTTCTTCTCATGATTTCACTTTGTCTTAAACAACTCTTATTTATTGCAAATCAGTAGTGACTATTTCTTTTCACAGCTCTGAAATTATTCTAAGAATTCGAAATGGTAAAATCCCTAGAGAATTGATTTGACTGTAAGCAGCTGAAGCAATGACAGTAATCAAATGGAATCTAGCATACATTGTTTCTTCAAACAACCATACAGAGCTCGATTCAGTGTGTATACAAAGCAAACAAGCTGAAGGCAAATGGATTGATTTTCTGGAAGAGATAAAATCGGAGTGATTGGCTACGATCAAGCTGGTCTTGGTTCCTATCCATTGCCTTCTGATTAACTTGGAACAGAAAGGTGCTTGTAAGGGGAAGTATAAAAGAAATCATTATCCATAATAGTTCATAGTTCATTACTTAACCAAAATATCGATTTTTCAAAGAAATTTCTGACCGATAAAGAGTTTTTTCAGGTTGACTATTTCTTAAGAAGATTGTTACTTAGCAATCCAGAATTTATTATACATTTTAATTTCTAAAATAATTTTAGATAAATATGTAGATAGATATTTTTAAAGTTGGATGAATAATCTATACTTATAATAAAGCTCAATGTGTGTGTGTGTGTGTGTGTTGGCGCTCTACAGGCCAGACCGTTTGACATACAGCTACCAAATTTGGTACATGTATACCTTGGAGGTTGGGAATGTGCACCTGGGGTTTCTTTTTTCGAATTTTTAATTAGAATTTTAATTATTAATTAAAAACTAACTTTCCCGCCAAAAAAATCATCCATTTTCCCCACCGCCAACTTTTCCGCCAAAAAAATCTTCCATTATCTCCAGCGCCAAACGAGAAAGGCTTCAGTTTTTTTTTCTCCCAACAGTAATGAGGCTAGGGTTAAAACTTTTCGGCGGATTATTTCAATCGGTTCTGTTTATTTTCTTAATGTTTGATTCATTTAAAATTAAACATTGTTAATGAATCAATATTTCAGATTCATTCTGAAGTACTTTTGAATTAAAATAAAACAGAATAAAGGAAATTAAAAATTTCTAATCCGCATAGCGTTACCCCAACTGGCGTAGAAAAAATCACGTATTTGCGTTACGTAACCGGCGAAGAAAATTCACGCATGCGCATTCTGTTCTGATTGTTACCATGACAACCGTTATCAATGGATGATTTAAATTATTTTTGGGTTAGTTGAATGCTTTTGTAAGTAAAATGTATTTATATTAGTTATATATTTTTTGTATATGCTTATAGTTTTAAGTACATCGTTTTTTAAGTAGTTTTTTTAAAACCTGTTTTCAACCGTTTATTTTAAACGATTCGTTTTATTTTCTTAGTGTTTGATGCTTTTAAATTTAAACATTGTTAATTAATCGATCTGCTCATGATGAATCTGAGAAATTTTTGTTGACAAATTCTTGAGATATTACATAAATTAAAAAAGATATTCTTTAGCGCCCATAAAGTTTAAACGCTGAGTGACTCTATTTTCAGTAATCAGATTATAAAAAAAATGCTTTGTTTCAGTAAAAAATATTATTATATTAATTGAAGATTTATTCTTTCCACTTTAATTTAAAGCATAAATTCTACGGGTGCTAACAGAAAATGAGAGAGATACATATTACGTTATGACTGAAGGCCTTTATAATATTATGAATGAATTATATGACAATCAAAATTTGAAGTTTTAAAATATTTTGATGAAGAAGCTATTAAAGTAGAAATTGCATAAAATATTTAAATATTAAAATTTTAACGAACATTAAGATTGGCGAAGCGCCTGGTCGCCAAAGGCGGCTAGTGATAAAATATTATTATTTCCTCTACAGATGATTCCTACTTCTACTTTCTTATTTCTTTCAACAGCAAATGGAATTGTAAAAGATAATAAAGGCTAATCGTAGTGCAGTTACACTGGCCTACATTGTCATTCAAACATTCGCAGGTTTATATATTGATTTTTACAGACCATTTGTGTTTTTAGTGGGAATATTATAAATAAATTATATTATTGAATATGTATCTTCAATTTCATGTCTTACAAATAAGCCATATTGCTGTTGTTAAGTGTTTGCTAAATAAAAATTTGCCATGCTTCTACAATATCTCGATAAATTTTAATAAACAATACAACACTACCTTAAAATATCTAATAGTGTAGATAAAAATATTTAACTTTCATATTCAAATGACCCTTATATTTGAAAATAAACCATAATGAAGGATACTTTCAAACTCGATTTATTGTATGAATTGCTCTATAATTTGATTCAACTATTTATAAACATTGGTATATTCCATTAAAAACATTTCATATACTTCTGCCGAATTGAATTTTTTGGGTATTTTCTTTTCAAAAATTAAAAAGGAAACTTGTAAAGATGACTGTTGCAAATTAGCTATAGTATGCGTAGGTTCAATAATCCCAATTAGATTGGGTTGCCATTTTATAGCTAGCAATTGAAATGTGAATGAATACGCCTTAGTATTTAACAGAAACCTATTGTTGTTTATTATTCATGATATGTTTATGAGTATAGATGTGAATTTGTTTTTCTGAATGCAAAAAGTAAAATTTTTGAAGTGTTGTAATTATTTATTTTCAAATTCCAAGAAATCTTTTAGGGACTTATCTATATTTTAGTTTAGCAGTATATTTTGTAAATTCCGAAATAAAGTGTAGTGTATAATACTGCCTGTACAGATATTAATTATCTCTCTTATTTACAGCAAATTAAATGTTGTAGTCTATAATAAGACATCATGGAGAAATACGAAAAATGTTCATGAAATTATTGACCCTTAAGTGATAAAATAAGCAAATTCATATGTATATTAGAGTAAGAAAGCGATTTTTATTAATTAATAGTGAGACTAATGTTAAAATATTTAAGACATTAATCCGACGTAGCAATACTTTTTAAAAATCTAGGTAAAAGTAATTCGGGCACGATGTATCAGAAATATTTTCTAAAAAAGAATAGCTCTGCTTTGTACAGTAATAAATACAGAAATGAGTATCAAATATTTACTGATAAAGAAAAGATTTTGGAGTCTAAGTTTTTAATTTACAATGTCCAACAGTAAAAAAAAAAATCTATCTATTTAAAAATCTCAAAAAAAAACCTGATATATAAAAGAATAAGAGTTGCAAAAAAATAGTTAAGATTAATTAGTATACAGAATGCTGCAGAATTATGCTTTACCCATATAAAAAAGTTGGTCAAGAATGACAATCTTCATTGCCACCAATACTGAAACCTTTTCTGGAAAACCCTTTTGCATATTTGAAATTACATGTGATTACATATTTGAAATTGCATTCTTTCGTCTCATTGCATCTGGAATCAGGATGAAACATGACTAAAAATAATGGAGAGAACAGTATGACCCAATATGTAACATGAACAACTATAAATAAAATAATAATATTTTCTTTTTTTAATCGCTGTCTAAGGATTATAATTTTCCGTATCTTAATTTTTATGGATAGTGAAAACTGAATTCGAATTGATGTTACATAAAATAGGATACCGTTGGCAAACATTAAAATGACAAATGTTAGTTTTTAGCATTTTTATGAAAACTTTATTTAACCCACAATAGTCGGCCCTATACCTTTTATTAAATGAGCTCTTCATACGTGTTTAATAGTTTATAATTTTTGAACTCTCGTTTTCATTTGATTTGTATTGATTTAAGAAGGTATTTTAAAGATTACAAGTTTCATATTACAGTTAAATGGTTATTTGTACATTTTAATTTGTATCGGATTGATAAGAAAATATGTTATTAAAATGTATAATTTTATTGCGGGAATAAAATTGAAAACTCATTGAGGCAATCACATGCAAAAAATAATAATAAAGTAAAATTTAGCCTTTTTTAAAATAAAAAAAACTATATTCATTAATATTTTATAGTTAATTTATATATATATATATATATGTGTGTGTGTGTGTGTGTGTGTGTGTGTGTGTGTGTGTGTGTGTGTGTGTGTGTGTGTGTGTGTGTGTGTGTGTGTGTGTGTGTGTGTGTGTGTGTGTAATGATATTTTAAACTTTAATTTCAACTTAATTAATTTCCAAGATTTTATCTTAATTTAGCCCCTAGTAACATCATTCTAAAATATTCTCTTATTTCGTGATCCAATTCCACTTTTTCTACTTAATTAATTCAAGAGAAACTTTATAAAATTGCTTAGTCAGCTAACGCCGATACTTTCACGCGCTCGGCGTGAAGGGATAAAAACGTCAAGTAAGCACATTCTTTCTTAAAAGATCCTTGTGTTTCTCTTACATGTGATTGACATGTGTCAGAAATCCCTATCAGAATCTTATTAATATATTAGCACAATGAAGAAATATTTTCTCTATCAAAAACATTTTTTAAAAATGAAACACCAACATTCCTTCATTTTTTAATGAATGAAATTTAACTTTTTAACGTAAAATTGTTTCATAAAAAATTGATTGAAATTTATTGTTTTATAGTTTCAGTTATTTTAAACAATTAATACAAATAATTTTAATACAAAACTAGTTTATACAAATTACCGCTCAAGCAGATAAATGATTTTCCCAATTTATATTTGTTTGCATACTCTCCCTTATTAAATATTTCTAAAATTTACATTTACCGCAAGCTGTTATCCCTTAAAACACTCTGTTTACTTTTACAGTTACATTTTTAATTTTTAAGTTTGCTTTAAACTTATCTAATTAAGGATCATTTCCCAACTTTTGCGAAGGTCTTTAATTAACGATTAAGAAGCTTAATTGCACTTAAAGATTTCACTTTTAAATTACGTGCACTGATCAAAGCATCGGGCTAAGGCATTAGTCAGAATTTTTTAATATAAATTATCTGATATTTCAAAGTCTAATCAATGCTATTAAAAGAAACAAAATATCTTTAAATGTCGCCTGTTTGATTATATGCGCGTAAGTTGGCAGATAAACTAGATGAAATAAAGTATAATCAACAGTTAGGAAATTTGGTGCAACTAAGTTTTAAATTATCATGTACTAGTTATTTAAAAATAAAAGAAGATTGTTCACCAAAGAACCTTATAAGTTTTGAAATTTATTTAGTAGATATTAGGTTAATTTTAAATATTTTTGAAAATGATAATTTCAAGATATTTCACATACTCACACCATCTCAATTGATATCATTATCAACTCATCTGATCATCTCCATTGATAAATTTTATAGCACAAAAACTGTGCTATCAAGTTATGAAATTCTCAAAATATTCAAAAGTGAAATACTATTAGCTAAAAAAATCATCTTACTTATTTAAAAGCTTATAAATAATTGTATGGAGTTAAGATAATTTTGAATGATGATTTATTGCTTTCAATTCATTTTTCATATAAACCTGTGATTTGTATGAAATTTTCCATCGGAAAGGAAAGAGTGAAAATTATTGGATGAATAGAAACGTTAAGAGGAACAAGTCAAAAATCTATTTATTTTATTTTGAAAATAATAAATGAATTTGGAATAGAATTCTGGGGAAGTTTCTCACATTTCACAATAAAGTTATGATTTTAAGATTCTTAGTGATAATAACTCTTGACATTTCAATAACAGAATTTTCAGGATAGATACATCATAAAAAAAATAAAATTTTAAGTTTTATATGCAAATTACATGTAAAAACAAAAAAAAAAAAATTCTGAAATCTTAGAAATTCCTTTACATTGAGCTAGCATAGCTTCTAAGGTCTAAAAAATATGAAATACTAGTTAAAGATATTACTTAACGTTTATAAAATTAAAACGAAAAGTAGATTTGATATTTACAGGAAATGTAAATATGGTAGAAAGGAGCTTTAATATATTCTACACTGCAGTAAATTTCGCTTTAATTCAGGAATTAAAGCTATTTTTTTTTATTTATGAGTTGCTTGGTTATATATATATATATATATATATATATATATATATATATATATATATATATATATATATATATATATATATATATATATATATATATATATATATATATATATATATATATATATATGCGTTGTTATCTTCGTAGATCCAGTCACTCAAAGTTTATCGTATATTTTAAATTTAGAGAGTGCTGCTGACTGTTGAACTTAAATATTTATAGCAGTTAAGTAAAAAAAAGCAAAAATGAAGGATGATTTAACTATAACGAGAAATAGAATATAGTGGTTTGATATACTAGGGATCATTGAGCCTGAAATTTAATATTTATATCGCCCCTTGGAAAATTCATAGCTCTCTTTAAAAGGCATTACAGCAACTCAGAGAAAATTGTTATGCTACATCATCAGTTCCTCTTGTACTTTGTAAGGATAAAGACGACATTTAGAAATGGGACCTGATACCAGCAGAAAACTAAGCAACTGATTTGACATATTTGTTCACAAAGTTGCATTTTCACGAATAAGGGATATAAAAACGGTGCATAGCATTAAATTACCTATTTGGAAGAAAAGTTAGCATATTTATACAAAATAGTTTCTGCTATGAAGCCAAAATCAATAAAATGAAATTTGAGATATTTTTCCAAATTAAAGGATTCACACTATATATTTTGTTCTGGAAGTGAAACATGAAACTATTTAAATGGTTCGAAAAATGTCTATAAAATCGTTTATGCAGATATTCATGACTCAATTTGATGTTTTGCAGAGGTAATTTGCATTGTCTTGAAAGTTTACCTATCGCTATAAATGCTAATTACGTTATGCTAGCACAAGCATTGTATGAGTTAATACTTACCTGTTTACTTAACCTTTTATTTATGTTGTACAGCCAAATGAATAAGAATTTAATATTCACCCATAGCTAATCTATTGGATTTTTAATCACCCGGCAGATAGTTCTGCGTTTTCTTGAATCTTATAACTGCGCATTGAAAGAAGAATTGAAAACAGGAAAAATGTAAGATATATTTTCGTTCCCTATTACAATCCATGACTTTAGAGATCGTTGCTTTTGCTTTAACCATAACCAAAAGTCATTACATGATAGTCACAATGAATCGTATAAATACCAAATATAATAAAACACACTAGAATCGGAAGCAATATTTAAATATAGTTTTCTATCTCCCCTACATTTATATCGGAGATCATATCTTGTCCTTTACATAAGGTATTCAATAGGCTGCCGGTGTCCTGGTCTAGGAGTAGCGTATCTTTCACGTGATCTGAGTGTTCCGGGTTCGAGTCCTCATTCGGGTATGGCTGTTCTTTGCCCTGTGTTCCATCTATGAGAGGTATGAAAGATTCATGTATAAAAAGGGGTTGTGCAAGCGAGTGTGTGAGTGTCATCTTCATATGAGCTGGAAATCCGACTTCTGTCCACGGGTGCTCAGGGGTCTTTACCCTCAGAAGCTACTGCACAAACTTGGCTTAAATCTCTGACTTGGTAAACGGGCTTTTCTATGGCAAGTGCCGTAAGTAACAATATTAAGTACGTTCACAGAAAATCTCAGAGTTTAAAAAAAGTTAATCGGGTATTATTTGATAAATTTCAACAGTATTTTCACTTTGTGTATTTTGACAAGTGCGTTGTAATATTTTGAAGTTTGTATTTATTCTGGTCTTCTGTTGTGAAAAAAGATTAAAAATGTATTTTGAAAAATGATCGACGTTATCTACATATAATTGCGATGTTATTCTATTTAGTTATTATATTTTTTACAATATCAGTCCATTTTTCATTATGTGCCATATATTAAACCTGTTCTGTTTCGAAAAATAAAATGAATTTGTCGGCTGCAAATTGCCTTAAGACTAAATCGAGGCCTTGTTTTTTCTCTCTTCGGTTGATAGATGACTGGAATCACATTTAATATATACTATGTATATTACATTTGCATGCACGTATATTTTTACCCCTTTGTATTATATTTGAGTAATCTTATATTCAGATGAGTAATTTCAATGTTAAATTTTGAATTTATTGCTACTTTTAAGTAGACTTTTGGAAGAATCTATGCAATAAGATAAAATGTAGGAAATCAAAAAAGTGCTTGCCGTCTTATTAAAATTAATATTCTTTCTTTTCAAAAGTCCTTGAAAAATATAAAATTTGGATTTCGATCACATTATTTCTGAATAATGGCAGATATATAACAGTTAACCAGTGACAATGCAGAGGTCAATGCTGCAGAGAGTTTTTAGAATAAAACAGAAAAAAAAAAGGTTGGGTAAAATCTAGTTATAACAAAAAATTTTGAATAAAATCTAGTATATAAAAAAGGTTGAATAAAATCTATTCAGATAAAAAAATAATATAGTACTATAATACTGTAAATACTGTAAGTAAATAAAAATAATATTTCTCTCATCTTTAGTATTATTTGATACTACACTGTTTTTCTTCTGATGAATTAATCTATGAAACGGATTTTTATTTAAAAATGGTTCTCATTCTAATAAAAGCTGAGATGTATAGATCCTTCTCGAGAATTCCTTTTGGTAGATTTACACACGAGTTCAAATTCTCTCTTTCGAGGGTTTATCGCAAATCAAACATGATTATTATTCCTCTTATTTACGGTGAGCGTTGTTGTGCTGTACTTTTAGTTAATTAGAGATTTGCTGCTTGCTTGTTTTGTAAGTTTCTAGAGCTGCTATTTTTTGCATTCCCCTCGGCAGAGTAATTGCATGTGTTTGTATTTGAAGAACGTCTTCCGTCATAATTTAACGTATTTTATGAAATCCTTTGTGCATTACTTGGATATTTCAGAAACAACATTAATATATATGCGAAATTTCACGACAAATCTGGAAGTAAAAACAAATTTGTAAAACATTTTATATACATTTATAAAATTTTCTTATTTTTGATGAATTTTTACTTTTTTTCTTTTTTAAAGACATTTATTGAGTTAATGAATATCATAATTAATATCCTTTTCAATGTCACATGTGCTTTGTTTTTTTTTCCAAGTAAAAGTTTCCTTTTATAAAAATCATGATTTCCATTTTAGTATTCTAATAAAAGAAGTCTTCTGATATTAATATATGTCATAATAAATACTCTGATATATGCCATAATAAATGTAGCTATAAAATAAATCATATTTCTTTACTATAATTATTACGAAACTTCCTTTGCAATTAATGTTTCTCAGTTCACTGATAAGTAGGACCAATCGTTTAAAAATAAAATTAAATTTGAATAATTCATTTATCATTTAATATCTAAAAACATTAATACATTTGAAAATCATCACAACACGCAGAGTTATAGAATTTTAAAACGTTTTAAAATTTTAATATTTATTATAAATTTTAACATAGAATTTTAAATTTTAATATAGAATTTTAAAACGTTTAAATGAACAAAAAAAATAACAAAATTCTATGATTACAAACGGGAAAGAAGTCAAAATAATCATATGAAAGAACTTTATTATGATGGGAAATCATTTAAAAAGTATTGAGGATTTTTAATCTTAATAAATTAGCGGAAAATAAGGAATTCATCTTCGCAGTAAGCGTTTTACAATAAAAATCATTGTCTTCATTCCGCGTGGGATCAAAGATGGCAAATGCTTTCAATCCCATTTGTACGTCCGCCTCTTCTGAAGCAGCATTTATTTTGTGAATTTCTGTAAACGGAAGGAAGAATAAGGCAACCCATTTCAAGGATTTCTAAATTAGGAATCCAGCTATTAGGTAGGCAGTTAGACTGGAAGAGGGGACATTTCTGCGAGATGGCTTTGACTGGAAATGCGGAAATAAAATGCGTCGGTGGGCTGTTGCTTAGATTAGGCTACAGTTCGGGGCAAGTCCAGAAATCTCCTATGGAATACCAATCACTTGGCTTAGAGATCTGTGGATGCAGAGATGAATTCTTCATTTGAGTTTCTCTAGGAAACTTTCAAATTCCGACTGTTGTGTCTCCAATCTCTGAGTTGCTGAACCATGCACGCATTAATCCGAAAATTGAAATTGCCGAAATGAAGCAGATACAGATTTTCTGGATTGAAAGTGAATTCTATCGTCTCTTCAAAACTATTCATATGATTTAGAAATATGAGGAAACTAAGTTAAAGTTTTCATCTGGGTTCTTCGAGGAAATTTGGAAATTACAACTATGTTGATCTGGCTCTCAGTTGCTTATTATTAATTTTTAAATTACAAAATTACAGCAGTTGAAATTAATAAAAGATATCACATCTTAATTGAATTGATTAGGGAAAGAATGAAACCTTATATATAAGTGAGTAACCATAAAATTAAATTATAGACGATTATATCATTGATTTTTATTAAAAAAGCATATAATAATAAATAGTATTAATTTTGGTAAAATCAAATTTTATAAATGTTTTTTCTTACTATACTAATTGGTTTACTTTATTTTAATTATTTTACTATTTCTTAATCATTTATTTAGTATTTATTATTACAAATACTACAGAAAGCTGTAAGCAAGATGGCGGCATTACCATTAAAACAAACTTTATTGAAAGTAATCGATTGGTTGATGAATGAGTTCTGAAACATTAGTATAGTTTATTGTCATGAAGTACACAATTTCAGAACTCTAGATTATCAATAAAGGAGTGAAAATGAATTAAATATTCTATCATTGTAAATATGAAATAAACCAAAATGCAAAAAAAACAAAACAAAAAAAAAACTCATGCATAAAATTGAGTGTGAGTAATTCAGTAGCTCATTTTTTTTTCGAAATTGCTTTTAGTTAGGAAATAAATGTATCGCAAATTAATGTCAGTTTTTCTAAAGCTTTCTTTAGAAAAATCATAAGAAATATTTATTTAAATCAGCAAAATGGATTTAAAGGAATGGGTTTTCAATATACTTTTATATTTCAGAATGGAACAACTCAGGAAAATCCAATAACTTGTAATAATACTGAAAATGAACTTTTTCAGATATATCGTATTATAAAAACAAAATTCACCAAAGGTGTACTGAAAAAGTAAAACATGCCTCATTTTGCTTTCTAAGTAATGCAGCTAAATATTATAGGGTGTATTTTATGATAAATATATATAGAAATTTCTTGAACAACATATGGTGTTAGATAAAAATTTGCAACTATTTTGATTTCTCTTTTGCGAATTTCCTGTATTTTTTAATCGAAACCTTTTAACATACGCAAAAAAAATCAATGGTTCAATTGAAAATAGGCTTTGAAAAGACGATGAAATAAAATGAAATAATTTTAATACAATCTAATTAGTTATAAATTTATATACATGGAATAGATTCAAGCCTATTGTCGAAATCAATATACAACTTTTTGGGCTTGATTATTCTATCACTTTTTTTTTGAAATTTTACTTTAATCCAAAGCAGAGATATGCACACTCAAAAAATGTGTTTAATATCATTACAACGCACATGAGTGTAATCCAATATTTAAAATTAAAAAAATAATTACAAAATATTATTTTTAAAATATTTTTAAGAAATTTTTAGAAGGAAGAGACGGAAATAATTTTTATAATTTTAATTTTAATTTTAAACAGGCACCAGAATAATTTTGTTGCAATTATATGCTTAGAAGTTATTTCAAATTTCAAAGACTTTTTTTTGTTAAACATTACATTAAATTAAGAAAAAAAATATTTATAGTATCTCGTACCGAAAACGTAATTACATGTCGCATTTTTAAGTCTTAACCTATTGAAGTGTCAAGTAGTAAATTCTAGATTATTTTTTTAATCATTCTTATCATATGACCTAACACACTATTTACGCGTAATGCCTAGCCTGTAAAAAAAAACCTGTAAAAATGAATCATTGATAAGAATGGCCTATATTTCATCTGGGTATACGTGAAGAATTGGAAATTTGTCTCGCTAAAGCAAAAAATAGTTCAAAAGTTAACCAATGGATAGCCAGTACTCTACAAACGATGATAAGCTACGAATGCTTTAATTAAAAGACACAATCATTCTGCATTGCTTTAAAAGCTATGTTAATTTTAAAATGCCAGTTAGAAGTAGTCAAATGCACCCTGAACACTTCACTTGTGATAAAAACGCAGTGAACATAAAGGTCTTGTTATTCTGTGTTCTAAGAAGATAGCAAGACTCTATCATTTTAGAGTTGTGCTCCGGACATTAAATTCCGGACATAAAATGAAATTCCGGAATTTAATAAGTGGTTTTGCTCCTATGACTGCATTCAATTTGATGAAATTTATTGATATAGGAGAAGGGTTTATTTGACATAAAGTGTGGCAGAAGGAAGAAATCAATTGCTTCGAAAAACGTATTTATATCAACGCAGGAAGTGTCAAGCAATGTGTTGGGGACGCCCAGTTTACGAGAAATTTCCCGAACTTTAAACATGCCAGACAATATAATTCGCAAAATTTTACAAAACATTCTGCAATGTTATCCGTTTAAATTACGCATATTCAAAGCTTGCTTTTTGCTGACCGATCAAAACGAGAAGCTTTCTCCTTGCAATATTTTGTTCGAATGGAAGCGGACAATGACTGGCCATGGAACATTTCGTACATAAACGAAATATTGTAGATTAGGGACAAGAAAGAAAGCTTTTCAAATGCAGCTATCGCCTCTTCAATCTCAAAAGGTCATTATGTGGTGCGGGTTCACAGCAGTATTTTTTTGTACACTCTTGCTTTATTGAGATGATTGGTCCTCCGAATCCTGTAATCCGGGCAATCAATGGAAAAGATTGTGAATTTCTATTGGCAAAAAAATATTTTAAAATTAGTTTTTTAAAAAATATTTTAGGAACTAAAGAACGAGCACTGCAAAGAAAAGTACCGATTTGCTTTAAATAATCAACTTCATTCATTAAATCATTTGAAATCTAGAAACAATTTAAGTCACGAGTCGTATTATGAAATAAAAGTGTTCAGAGATAAGACAAAGTAATAATAACAATAGCCTCTATAAATTACCACTACGAAATCCGGAAGAAACAGCTTGAGCAAATCATCTGCTGTCATATGCAGACAAAACAATAAATATCCTCAGATAGAGCTGCAATTGGATCACCAAATTAAATGAGTAATCGGGTAATCTTTAGAATTGTATTTGGTGGAAAGGATACGATGAAAGACACGAAGAGAATGCCAAGAAAATGATGAAAGATCCATGCCAACGGAAAAAACATCAAAGCAAATAATAAAAGGGCATGCGTTTAATGGTTTGATTCCTCTTGGATCTTTTAAAATTTATTTTTCATATTGTAACTTAGAATAAATTATTTCAAAAGTGATTCGCTTTTAAAAAAAAATTGCTCAGCTTGAATTTGAAAAACTTTTATTATTAATATAAATTTATATGAAACCCTGAATCAAATTTAACACCTAAATTAACCTTAAACTAATAAATACTAAAATTTAATTAATCAATAATTTTAGTAAAGTTAACTTAATAATTTTAAAAAATGCCAATACTATTTAATGTAGATTTATTGTAATAATTATAGAGAATAAAAATTATTAAAACTAAAAAAAAAAGTTACTGCATGAACCGGACAATGTTTAAGGACTAATGAAAGACAAACTTAAAAATTAATGAAAGAAAAACTTTAATGCTATTAAAAAAGTTAGATTAGTGTTAATTAATCAAACAAAGAAACATTAAATGAATAATTTGTCTTGTAAAAAAATCTCCTTCATGGATTAATAAAGCATTTTACATTCAATCATAAATTTAAGTTGACGAGGCGTATTTACATGTGTCACATGATATTGAGTTGATTGCATTGCTACTCACAAATTCAAATAATTCTTTCCCTATATAAAACTTTTAAGAAATATTTTATACCCTTTTTATAGAACAAAAATAGTATTTTAATACAGTATATAATAACACATATTCAGCCTTTTTATTTGTGAACAAGCACAGTGATTTGTGGACAGACACAGTAACAAAAGTAGAGTTTATGCATTACAAAGTATTTATGAGTTGAATGCGACTGGTAATGTTGATCAAATCCTAAATAATGATATTTCTTATTTATCTTAGTGATTATTAGATTTATGTTTTCAAAGAATATTCACAATAAGTATTGACCTATATACCAAATGTAAAAGAAAACTACTCTCAGAATTCATTTATAACATTGCTCGTAAAGAAGATTTGATACAAAATCTTACAAACAAGTTAGATAGTGATAATCCCAAATTCAGTTTAAATTAACCATGCACAAGCATAAATGTTCCATCGTGCAGATTTTGCCTCTCATGTATTGCGGTAAGGTTATTAACTTGTTAAGTTATTCAACTTGTTTGGGGGAATTAGGCCACTAGGAAAATGCCTGACTTATTATAACATATTTTGCATGTACCAGCCATCGGTAGTTTCCGTTTATCAACAATTTTATATCAATGTTTTATGTATATTTCCATGAGCGAACCTCGGTTGCAAGAATGCAATATTCCTTAATTACATTGCATGGGAGATTTTCTATATGTGTTTTTTATGACTGTTTTATATCTGTTTTCCAACGGTTATTTGGTTTAATTTAATTTAGTTTAACTAAATTATATTGCAGCTTTCTTTGAAGAAAATAGTTAAATTGAGACAGACCGCAAAATTTTGAAAGGTCGTCAGATAATATTTGACAATATTTGAGCACCACATCAGTGGGAGAATGTTTTACTCCATCATGTGTACTAGTGTCACTTACGTAGAAAGACATCTTTTAGTAGAATAGAGACTAAAACCGAAAAAAATACCATTAAGTCCTTACGAATCGGTTCTGAGGTTTATGTTAAAATGCTGTTTGTGTTAATATTGGTTTATATTACTATGTTTCTTCAAGACTAAAGAACAGCATACATGCAACTATAAGATTATATAATAACCAAAGCAACTCATTAATCTAAATGCTAATATTTTGTGAGTACTGCCTTATATTTTGTAAATTTATTATATTATAATATTATTATTATTATATTATAAAAAAACCAAGCTTTATATATTAAAAAGGTTTATTTTTCTATATTGATATAATTTTCAAATTAAATAATTAATATTTTGAATTTAATAACAAAACTGCTCTCTGAAATGACTGCTTATATTGAATCAAAAATAAATTTTTAATACAAATTAAAACAGTTTCTTGAAGCATTATGCTGAAGGATATCAGAAAAGGAAAAAAATTTGAATTTAGAATAAAAAAACAGAAAAATTAATAGAATTTTATCTTTTAAAATTCTGCTGAATTAAAAAAAAAATATTGCTGAATTTCTAAAATCATTCTGTTTTAAATAACTAGCCTGGTAATCCAACTTAACACTGAATAATTGCAGTTTGATTTCTAAAATATAAATTAATGATAATTTAGAAATATTATTATTTATAATTATATAATAATAATTCTGGTAAGTTAATAGTGATTTTAGAGGAGTAAATTCTTAAATGATTTAAATTTTAAGAATGTTTCATATATTTTATTCTATATTATTTTACCTTATCATAATTTGAGATAATTTACTATGGATATACTAGTTAGAAAGACATTTATAGATGAGGAAATGATTCTTCATATTAGGTGAATAGATTTAAAACAGAATAAACGGAGCGAATGAACATTTTTCGCCAAATTTATGGCAAGAATGCAAATCCATTTAGAAATGCTCGAGAAAATTCCACAGCTTCCAAGCCAAGTTCAAATACTCAGATATAAATTAGAGATGCTGAGAATGCTGAATAGATGACAAGAGCTCTAGAAGAATTTCAGGAGCTCTTTAGTTTTCTCGAAGAACAGGGTAAACGAAGATATTAAAAATGCAGAACCTTAACTCATTTTAAATTGCATCTTAACTTCATGAACCAATTACTGTGTAACATTTTCATAAGCGTTAGGATTTCTTGTTGTAAATAAATTAGTTAAATTCTTTTCAAAACAGTGATGGTATATAACGTCAGTTGAAAGAATTTTAAGACACTGATTTCCTAATAAATTAAGCATGCATTTAAAGGAAGTAAACATGCAGGTTAAACATAATGTATTTCTTTTGGCATAAGAAAATACAGAACGATAATTAGTGACAATTTTCTGATTAACATTTTCTGTGCTGGAGAAACATATAAATAAAATTTAGATGGAAACTTTAATAAAGTTCTTAAGAAATACAGGAAGTAATTTTAATAGTGTAATATATCTGTTTAGTATGATTTTTTAATAAAAATTTAGCTATCGCCTTGTTCTGTTGACATAAAATTGGGTAGTTAATGCCAAAATATATTGTAAAGTTATTGATAAATTATTTTTAAATTTTTAAGTGAAGATCCAGACTATAAAATAATATTGTATTAATATTTTAAAATATATGTTTCGTATATAATTTTCAAAATCAATAAAGGCGAAAATAAAATGAAAAATCTTGTAAAAAATTGACATAGGCTTTAAAGGTCAGGGCAGCGTCAAGATAAAAATTAATACTCTATTAGTATAAAATGTAATTTTTTGTAAGAAACTATTATTGATGTAAGTTTCTACTTAACTTTTTCTTACTTATGTATAACTGATTACTAATTCAAAAGAATGCTATGAAAAGGAAGAACTTATGAAAAAAGCTGCTTAAATAATAATTTATCTTTACACGCCATCATTTTAATAAATTGGTATGGCAAGAGGCTTATAACGATAAGTCTGTCTGAAACCAAACTTTTGGAACAAAATCTTCAAAAAATTTTAATTAGTTTAAAATGTATCAAAATTATTGGAAAGTAGAAGTTTATTTTCTATTTAGCATGGCCATATTTCAAAATGATACTCTTTGCAATAAGTATGGCTTTTAAATCAAACTACAGCATAAAATGAACAGTGATATAAATAAAAATCTATAGAAAATTACATATAACATTTAATGCGAATAATCGGAAAATCTATCTAATTTCTTTTTAATAAAGCGTCTTATTTCTTATGTCCTTAATAAAAAAGATTTGTAAGGTCTTTTAAAAGAATTTATTTAAAAATTAATTCAACTGAAAGAAAGAAATTAGCAGTTCCATGACTTAAATTGCATATTTTGTGGTCAAAAGAATTTTCATCCTATTATGCTTATGAAAAAGCTAGATTTTGTAAAATTTTATTTTATAATCTGCTTTAAAAGTTTCACTTTAAAAACTTCACCTATCCTTTTTACTCAAAAGTTTCCTTGTGAGGGAATAGATAAATAAAGGAAGTAAACTTAATTCAATTTACCTATTCATCATGTACTATTACAATATGCAAGATTCTTGTTCTTTACTTTTTGATTTCCACACCATATAGTAAATTATAGACTAGAAACATTCAATATATTCTGACGTATTCTTTGGCAACGATTTCAGAGAATTGATATTTATTTATTTGGCTTGGGTTCAAGAAACCGCTGCATATATTTATTGTAGATATTTCATTTTTTTCTTAGTTTTTATCTGAAAATAAGTTATTATTTGCTAGCTGGCAACGCTTCATTTCCCGATTCGGCCAATGTGCATATAAAAAAAATCGTTTGGTACTCTGTATTATTCGTTAAAAATATTCTTATCTTAATTTCTTATTTTTTCATGCTTTTTCTGTAAATGAATTATTTTTTTATTACTTAAATTAAATTAAAAATGTTTTTCATTAAATTTTCAATTATATTAATTTAAAAATGTCAAAAAATATACTAAGGATTTATTTATGAAAACATATAATTATTATATTTTTAATTTCACTCTTTTCTTTCTTCTTTCTTCCTCTCTTGAAAAAAATCTTTGTAATAATTATTATTCCTTAAAAACAAATATTTTTTTTTCTACTATAAGAACGCATTGCTATTCACTCTTAGTTCTTTAATTATAAGTCCATAAGTTCCTAAAAGTCCATCCGCTCTATTCATTTTTTAAAAAGAAATTATGTAAATTCGTAAGTTGTAGTGAAATTACAATCCAAATATAGTTTAGATCTATTTTTAAAATATTAAAATTACTTTAAATAAAAGAATTTTAAAATTTTTTTGATCAATCAAAACCATTTTATTGACTTACTATTAACTGAAAAATAAAAATTTCAAAATAATTAATTATTCTTTCAATGTAAATCTCATTTTATTTACCAAATGTGTATCGTATTTTTTTTTTTTTTACTGAACATCGATGAACTAAAAATTGCTCAAGGTAGAAATAATTTATAAATAAACAAAATACCTCAATATTTCGTTGGCTTTCTGTCACATAAAATATCGACATTATAGAAATTTAAAAATTTTAATTGTTTCACAGAAATTGTAAGAAATTGAATGCAAGTTGTTTTTGCTTTTACTAAAAATTAAATGAACCATTATTCCATCAATAAATTCGTAATCGAAAATTATTTTTATAGTTAAATTGGCGTATGTTCTTTTGCAGAACGATAAAACTACAATGTGCCAAATTTTGTTTTTCGACGAAATAAAAATTTGGAGTTAACAGGAAACAAAACAAAATTAAACAATTGACTTGCTTTCTCATTAAAGTTTTATCAGAAAAATTATGCCATATCGTACTTAGCAATACTATATTTAGTATTTTACTTTAAAAATGCATAATTACACATTTCGCGTTAATTTTTAGCTTTTTTAAAAATATAATTTCTTGTTGCAACTCTTTTCCGCTTTTAAACATTAAATTTCATTCATTTAATTAATATATTTAATTGGTTTTTGTTTTTTGTTTTGAATAAAAGTAATTAGTCATAAATAGTTTTTATTCACTTTTAAAAATATAAGCAATCTAATATTTTTTGTACTTTTTTTAAATTGATGATTTCTAAATCTTTACATATTAAAAATGATTAATAACATTTATCAAAACCATTTTAAACGTCCATTTGAATGACCAAATAATTAATGACTTTTAAAAATAAAAAGGACTTCCTTCGGACTGATTTTTAAATCCCCTGAAATTGATTGATTGATCGGAGTTTCTATAATATTATATCTGTTAAATACATTTGGTGAATTTCTATAAAAATATAATTTTTTGTTGAAATACAAAATCTAGATTTTACAAATTTTATTTGTTATATTCTAAAGAAATTCCCCAATCTAACCTTTTGTTAATCCTAATTAGCATAATTGAATGAAATAATTTAGGTATATGCACTTAATACTCATTTACGTCTAACAGTATTTTACATATATTTCTTGTTTTCCTACTAATGTAATTATTTGTATATTATTTTATTTATTGTATATGGAAAGAACCATTTATAAAAGTGCGAAAGATATAAATAAATATAATAAACAATTACCATTAATTTTCATCCTCTGTAAGCAATTGCAATTTTTTTTTAAGTAAAAATAATTAAATTGGTAGAAAGTATTAAAAATAAAATATATTTAACGGATGTATTTGAATGGTGTTCACATTCGAAATATCTTGAAATATTTGACTTCCATCCTGTATCAGGTTGAAAGCCTAAGTTATTTTATTTTACACCGAAAAACTGAAGTATATTTACCAATGAGTATGAAAAAAAATTATTTGTATCGCACATCAATATTAATAATGAATTATCTCACCAAAAATTAAAAGATTCAGAATAATAGTAACTGACAGTAACAGTAATAATCTTGTGATCCAACTTTGACTTATTTTCTATTCGGAAAGGCAATAAGGGTTTCTTAGGAAAAGAATATTGTCAAAACCATTCAGTGCATTAAGGCTTAGATGATATTGATGTGAAAATGGCGAAATGAGATTTTCAGTACCATGGATTTGGAGTAAGCCATGGAGATTTCTTATAGTGAAGTCAATAATAATACTAAGAATCATATTTTCAAGTTATGTTGTGATATAGTCGATATAGAAATAGTTTTGTAAGAATAATATAAAATTTTCAATTATAAGGAAACATGCAACACAAATTAATAAAATTGAAGGAAATTTGAAAAAAAAACTAAAGAATATTAGAATATTAAAGATAAACTTTAATAATAAACTTTATGCCGCATAACATTCTTGTCATTGAACAAAAATAGAAATAAAGGATTTTTTTTTCAAATAAAAGAAAAATGTATGTAACAGTTATTGATAATTTAATGGATATAATATAATATTTTTAATATGGATGCATTAGCATGTTATTAAAACTGCCAAATGAAACCAAACAAAATTTCTCCACGTTTTAGATCTCCATGAGTTCGAAAAAATACAATGGAAAATGTTTTTCTATCTGTAATAAATAACAAGAAGGAAGAAATTAGATACACGGTCTTTACAACAAATTTGTAGATTTTTATCAAAATTTGTGGAAAGTTCATCCAGAGGAAATCTGTCTGGCTAGCTGTTCGAATATATCATATTCCATGAAGTCTTAAGTAATAGTCATTTCCCTTGTCCTTTCCATGTGTAATTTTATTCGTTATTCTAGATCAAATCGGTAAAAGGAACGATGGTTTAAATGTATAGTAGGACTTACACATACTGTTTTATTCTTTTTTGAATGACAGCAGTATAGGAATATAAACAATGTGAGAGTTTCCAAATTTCGCTTCTTTGTTGCATAACTGCTTACTACTCTTATCTTTGTCTGTTTACAGAACAGAAATATTTATTCTTTGAGCTACTAATGAAAGCACTAATGGGAAATCCCAGGTGAAATTTACATGGAAAACTTACAATAGTGTTTCAATCGAGGTGTCATACATCTCTTGAGATTTCTCAATGTCTTTGTCTCCTATTCGAATGGAATACCTTTCATAGCATGTAAAGTTTTGAGAATAGTTGTATCAGTGGAAGATGTTTTTGTTATCAAAGACAGTTATTTATTAAAAAGAGAGACAAAAATTATTTTTATATGTTATTCCATTGCATCGTTTGCTCTATTGTTTCATTTCGTAGGGTTGCTAGTTTCACAGGAAAGACAATTAAACAACTTCCTGAAATTTTTGGTACCTGAAAACAGAGAGAGAGAGAGAAATCATTTTCTTCGAACTGTTAAGGCTTCTAAATTAGGAAAGAGTTTCACTTTCAGTTTGCATTAACGCTTCTATAAAAAATAATGTTTTGGTTTATATTTCCAAAACCATATATATTTTTCTATAATTCCTAATAAAAAATTATTAAGAATTAGCTAAAAATAATTTAAATAATATCTACATGGCTTATTTCTAAAAATTTTTTATTCCTTTCAGTTAAATTATAACCACGTTTGCTAAAAATAATTTAAATAATATCTGCATTGCTTATTTCTAATAATTTTTTATTCCTTTCAGTTAAATTATAACCATTTTTGCTAAAAATCATGACTGTATGTATCTGTAGGTATTGAAAAAAGGCATAAATAATAAAAAAGTGAACAAGGAACTTTATTGCTGTTATATTAGACATTAACAGATGGCAAATTTTGTTTTTGTTTGTTATTATGTTACTCTGTAACATAATAAAGTTCACAGGGTAAATATTATTTGCAAATTGAGATATGCATGATATAAAACTCTCACAAAGTTTTCCACATTGCAAAATCTATGAAAAATAGACCCATACATTCGTTCATACAAATATTTCTTAGGTAACAGGTTCTCACTAAAGAAGAGTTTCTTTCCAATTTTTTCCAGAATATTAATTAAAATTTTTTTTAAATTCTTAACAATTTACTCAATATTTTTGAAGTATATTATTCCATAAATGCAGTTATTTTACTAATTTTATTGAATTAAAAAAACGTTTTAAATATATTGCACAATATTTTTTTCTTTTAATTTCTACGCTTCCACTTTATCAAATACTTTTAAATTTTAAGAAATATGTTCTTGCTTTATTTCTGCAATGTACTTGTCGAAATTGAATAGATCTTTCCAACTCATTTATCAAGGGACGTTGATAGTAAACGGATTAAATTCAATTGACGATGTTTTATTGCATCAATTCCTTTTCTTTAGCAACCGCTTGTCATTGTTTAATTATGTTTACTCTTGTAGTGTCACCTCATTTTTCTTCTTCGGATAATTTTAGTTTTCTTTCTTTCAGCTCTCTTTTAAAGACAACTTCGTAAACCACAAACAAAAACAAGATAAAAAAAAAGAATGGAACCCAGGAAGAAAAGAGCAGGTCAAAAAGCAATCGATACCACATAACTTATTTGTTCTAGATAGAAACTGGATCAGCTCCTTTTCAGTATTTCTTCCGGTAATTGTTACGTTTTCTGGGCGCTTTTCGCCTCTCAGTGGGAAATTCTTCTTGTACTTTAACAGATGGCGAAACGAATAATGTTGGAAAAGATAAATTCACTGGAAATCGGGAATTCGGAAAGAGATTCGGAAGAAGTTTTAATAGACCATCTGAAGTTTTGTGGACAGAGAAAATTGAACTAAATATCGTTTCGAGAATATTTCTTGAAACAAATAAAATGTTTCAAATTTAAGCTAAGAAACAATGCGCTATTTCAAAACTTCCTTCGGAATTATTTTCTAAAGAAACTTATATCTAATCATAAGTTCTTGACCTTATTTGACATTATTAAAATACATTAGCAACATTAGAATAAAATCATTGGATCAAAGCATAATTTTCAGTGATGATATTTCTGAATTATAGAGAAATACCATATTTATGTCGTGTTTATCTAACTGCAATTAATTTTTAAATACTTTTTTTTTGTTATTTCAATAGAAATTGCTTTAATATGTAATTATTCAAAAAAAATTATGTTGATATCGTCTTATATATATATATATATAATACTGTAATTAATGAAATATTTATACTCTTTGTTTAAATTAAATTTCAAATTGTAAACTTAGAAAAATATTATTTTTATGCTTCTTACAATATGTGAATTTGGACAATTTACTAATATCGAAATGTATAAGTGAAAGCTATTTAATAGAAAATCTGCCACATTATTAAACACTTTTAACACTAACACCTGTAAATTTTATTCACTGAATAGTGATTACAGATATTGTTAAGTAATTTTGACCTCAGTACTCTAAAGTCAAAAATATTGAACTTGTCTACAGATAGACATTTGCATTCCTATATATTTTTGAAAAACAATTTTTATTATGCAAACGTACTTTTACGCCAATTTTCATCGTACTAACAAACATCCTTTAGAAACATACGCTTTTTGATATTAAACGGCTCCCATTAAACCTTGCCATTACATGCAGAGATGTATATGCTAAAATTGTGCCATGTCGTTATTGTAAGAAACTGAATATCTATTTAAGATTTTTGATTTCAAAAATCTCTTATGATATTAATGCCCAAACTCAGTGAGAATATATCAGCATAACAGTTGATGAACTTTAATATGTAAAATCAAAACTTATTTCTGTTAGACATATCATCAAACATTCAAAATCCTAATTCATATTTCCTTTAAAAACATGGATGTTAATAATTATAATGTGCTGCATCACATTTTTCAATGGAAAAGAATTAAGAAACGGCATAATTTTATTTTAATATTATCAATATTCTTTACCGAAGTGATAAAATAGTTTCGATTTGAAAAACTATTTAAATAGTTCAAAAAAATCGATAAATTAAATTTGAATAAATTTCGTACAATAATCTAGGTATTTTAAAGAAAAATAATGCAGTAGGAGAACCAGTGGAAATATTATTTTCTATCTTTACAATCTACTAATACAAATGCATTATGAGCATTATATGCTCCGTAAAAAATTAAAAATAAAAGGTGTATGGACTGAAGGTGTTTTTACCTTCGACGAATGGCTCCAAAATATAATATAGATCACTGTGTCAATTAAAGGGTCATATACCAAATTTCATTAGTCTAAGCACACACGTTTTGAGTTTTGGCGTTCACATAATCGCAGATTTACAACTTCATAAAAGGTCAACTTTTTGATGAATTGGTTCAGATCTGCATTTCTTTCAAAAAATCTACACGATGAATTGCATTCATGAAGCAATTTATTTTTTGAATTATTAATTAATAATTTTGAAAACTTCCATAGAATTGAGCAAATGAACAGTCATAATTTTTTTAAAGACGTATTTCTTCCAAATAATTTGTATAAATCTGTAAATATGAAGAAATATAATTAAATAATGAATTGTTTGTATATTTTTAACTATGCATTTGAGTTTTCATAAATCAACAGATAGAGGGACATAATTTAAAAAAAAAACAGTGTTTTTGGACTAGGGAGATCAAAATGTGGTTAGTTATCGAAAACTCTCGCGGTCTAACTTTTTGACAGTTACACTACTTTCTCTATATAGAATTCACTTCAAATACAAGGAAGTAAAATTTATGTATTATAAAAGTGTTCAATCCCAATTCTTCTATTAATCTATAAAGTAAATACAAATTCAAATATTTCATGAAACTGAATTCAGGATTTATTAAATCTCCATATGAATAAAAGCTGAATTAATACCACTTCAAAAGCCAACTATTATTGAATGGGCAATTAAGTAGATGCACCATTAGCAGGTACATTAATAACAGGTTATTAAATTTCCAGTTTCAAGTAAATGAAGTCACTCTTCAAGGAATACTTTCCATCTAATTTTGTTTCTAACATAGGAAAGCAATTTTCTAAAGTAATGGTATGATCATTTATAAGGATAACTAAGTTTCAAGCTACAAGTTTTAATTCCTAAAAAAGACAAATATTTACTAACGTAATTAATTTTATACATCCAATAAGGTCTTTTATAGCTTGTAACTTTCTCAAAAGAGAGCAAATGATAATATGTTTTAATGCGTTGTATAAAAAATAATGGAAAGCATATTTTAAAATTCACATTATCATAAAATTTTATTAAATATTATATAAAAAATCTTTAGAATTTAAATATAATTAAGTTTGATAAAAAGCCTTTTACTACTAGTATAACAGTTTTCGAACACTTTTTTTTATGGCTGATTGAAACTAAAATATAGTACAGAACTATAATTATAGTCCCTTAAAGACATATCAAATTTTGTATTTTTAAATAATTCCTATTTAAAGATATTGTATTTATATGTATATAAAAGTGCAAGCAGATAGGCGATTGATCCTTTGAAAGATTTGGTTCAAAATGTACATTTTTAGGTCTAAACTGTGAACGAAATTTTATCTATGTAACAAATTCAATCTACTTTTTTAATTAAACAATATAGAAAAGTTCAAATACTGCATTTATCTGAAATTAACTCGTTCTTATTATACATTTTCGGTCAGGCGTCCTGGCATAGAGGTAGCGCGTCTTCCCCGTGATCCCGACTTCGAGTCCTGGTTCGGGGTTGATTGCTCTTCCTCTGCGCTTTATCTGTGAGGTGCGTGAATGTGCTCCCCTGTAAAGAGGGGCTGTGCAAGCGAATGTGACGCATGAAGTAGCTAAGTCGTACTCATGGCCCTAGTTGGCGCTATTGAACAAACAAGAGACACTCACTCGACTTAAATCGCCGACCTATAACTATCAGTTGGCTTGTTAAGTGCCGGTAAGTCACAACAACATAAAAATTCGGTGGTACAATTTGTAAATATTCTTTAGTTTCATTAAGCAAATTACATTCGCTTAGAAGACTTTAATCAGTTAAGTGATTCGATGTATATACATGTCAATTCAAATCTTCCTTTTGGCGTGGCCGATGGGCATTTTTTTATCTAATAAAAATGATATCTTTTTTGCTTCATTTTTTTTTTTTTTTTTACAAAATTCTCTATGCAATTATTTATATTGCGTTCGGCGTGTATATATAAACACATTTGACTTTAAAAAGTGGGTTTGAGGGACTTTAATAAACAAATGGCTCAGATCACTGGTGAAAAGAATACAATTATAATTCACAAAATCGTAGTTTTCTTCTTATAGCACAATTCTCCATTTTTTTTAAAAATCTTATTCAGATTTTTTTGTGGTTTTCATATGTTTACGATGTTCTAAATAGTTTATGCTTGTGAGAGCGATTTGTAATTATGCCTTTGAAATATATCAATTTTAAAATAAAAGTATTAAGAAGAAAAAAATGCATAACACTGTTTATTTGATCCGAAGGTTCAATACAATTGAAATTTATAAAGGGATGCAAGTATTAAAGCTAATTAAAAATATGCACATTTCAGTTTTGCAGAATTCTTTTGTATTTTGAAATAATACGACGTTATAGAAATTATAACGCTGAAGTTGGAAGTAGTTTTAGTTGTAGAAGTTTGAAATTTATGAGAAAAATATTTAATATATAATTACAGTATCCTTCCATTTTTTTTATACCCCTGTAGCCATCCTAGAAAATACTATTGATTGACTAGAAGCAATATTTAGTGAGATGCTACTTATATTTTATGTGAATAGATGATTTTCTTGGTATTAAATATAATGAATGCGGAATTTTCTAGGAGCTATTGAGGAATATACTTAAGTAATTTGTATAAACATATAAGCATGTTAAATAATTTGAAACTTTTGAATTCTATGAAAGTACTGATATTCAAGGAGAATTATGAACTAATTTATTGTAATTTTTTTTAACTTCAGAAACTTTTTATCACCCCTTAAATTAAATAACATAGATGCAATCTGGTCAAATATATTTTGGTGTTTTTTTTTATTTCATAAATATACAGACAAAAGAAAAGATTTACAATGACAGTTCATTTAATAATATAAGTTCATTTAATGCTATTTAACAATTTCCACCCTTATAAAATCCATATAGTTCCTGAGATTTCCAATTTTTTACATACATTGATTTTAATAATAAATAAACTTGAGAAACCGTTCCTCAAAAATTAATGTAAAATCTTATTATATTGCAGATATCAAATGTGCTTATTTAAAAGCAAAGAATATTCTAACAAAGACATTGCAATGCTCATAGGACATAATTTATATTACTGAAATCGATGAGGCAAGTTTAGTTGATTTTTTTTTTTTTTTTTTTTTACATATTAGATTGAATTCAATTTTTTTTCCCATTTGTATGAAAATTTCTTTTATGCATTTCAATAGAGTATATTTTCAATATATCCAAGACTTTCGAATAAAGTTGCAAAAACCAGGCTTTTCCATAGCTATCTTTCTGATTTTTTTTCAATATCTCCATTTCTCCACTTTTTTGGATGGATAAACTTGGCGTTCCTGCTTTTGATTATGTAGATGAAGAAACAGATAAAAGAGAAGAGATATTTATATGATTTCTATGGCATTCTTCTGAATTTAGTTGAAGTGTCTCTTCCTTTAAAGCTTTGATCAGAAAATGAAGCGCATTAGTCTATTCAAAAATGTAGATTCACCCTTTTTTCAGTCATATTGCGATAAAGCTCTTCAAAAGTTGATCTATAAATCACTTCAGCAGCAGATGAGTCATTTTTGTAGGTAGCATATAATTATCCCTTTTATTTTCCTTTCTGATAGCTGACAACTTGTGTAATTTGTGTTTTGCTATGTATATACAAGATATCTTTTATAGTATCTCTACTCTATATAAATTTAAGAAATGCAATAACCATGGATCCAAATTTTATTTCTAAATATAATAAAGTGGCCACACAGTGAGATAGGTTACAGTGCCAACTAGCGCATAGGAGATAGCGTTATATGTAAAAAGTGGCACAAGATGTTAGTCAATTACAAAATTCTTGAACGTTTTCGATTTATTACAAAAAAACGTTTGAGTACAATAATGCTGAAAACAAAACACGTAAAAGACTTATTTCTTTGATCACTCGTTTGCAACACTCTTACGTTAAAAAGGCATTAGAAATAAAATAAACATTAACAACAGATGACAATAACACAACTAGTTATCTGCAAATACTTTTGTTTCCGACATTCAAAATGCCGCACGGGAATGTTTGCTCCAAAAATTTTATATCGATATGTGATGTATGTGTCCCTTTCATATTTTTTATATTCTTTGAGTTGCAATAAAAATCACTATTTATAATTTCTTAAATTGCATTCATTTAAAAATATATATTAGAATAGAAATACCTTTTTATAATCTTAATAAAAGCCTTGCCATACTGATAACGTTATATCTGTTATATTTATTGTTAAAAGAAAAATTCGTAATGGAATGGAGTCCTCTTACACCACAGTGCCATAGAAAGCAAAATTGTCTGATGTATCTATTTTCTAATTGCTCGTCTTCTTACAAGATTCTAAAATTTTACTTTCTTATCTTCATTCAAACTGAGCAGATAATGAACAATATCTTCCTTTAGCATAAGAATGGATTAAATATTTGATTAAGAGAAGAAAACGTTTTAAATTTCATTATGATAATGGAATATTTTATTAAAAATTATGAAAATACAGAATTAAAAGTTATGGAAATTAGAAAATAAAAACACAGAAATAAGTTTCCATCAATAAAAATGTTTTTTTTTCAAATTTAGAAACGATGTAAAATTACTTTTTCATCAATGATATTTTCGGAAGTTATACGCATAAAAGCTTGCTTAATTTTCAGTTAATAAAATTTTCGAATGCACCTTCCAAAAGTTACCATCCTTCAAGGTATATCAGAAGGAAATTTTTTTAGCTTTTGATCAAATGGTCTGGTATGTAAAATGTCAATACACACATTCTCCTTTATTATTTATAGAGATCTATTGCAGGTCGTGGTGACATGTTAATAATGCATAGATTTCGAAATACAAAGATCATATGAGATCAGATTCCATCTGACATATGAGCGAAACAATTCCGTTGGTGTGACAGGGAATTTCGAAGATCAGTGCAAAGCATCTTATATACAGAGTGCATATATATTTGTGGCCCAGCAAACATCCAAATAGTATTCAATTTCTTCCCATGTTCTGACCAGAATATCAGGAGTGATGCTTGCCACACACCTGTAATTATCCTTTCCCTGAGATGGTTTATATCCTGAATTTTCTCAGTCTAAACAAGATTCTTGGCATTTCCCCAGAAGAAAAAGTGTAATGGAGTCAGATCCGAGCTTCTTGGAGGCCAAGACGTAGGTCCTGCCCTTCCAGTTAAAATCGAGTATCCAATGCTTCCCGTACACGCAATCTGAAGTAAGGTGGTGCTTCCTCTTGCTGAAAGTAGACAAGACCCTTCTCCGCCTCAATATCAATCAACTAAGGGAAAACATATTTATCTAACAATTCACAGTATACATAATTATTTACAGAACTTTCTACAAAAATGAAGAACCAATAACTTGGTTATGCATACGGCCGCACTAAACATTCACTTTTGTTGAGTCACGCTAATGTTCCATCAACCCATGAGGCAGCTGTGAACTTCAAATTCTACAATTGTGTCGGTTCACAGTACCGCTTACATGAAAGGTGGACTCATCAATTAAAATGACTTTTAAAAAAAATCTTTATTTGTATCTATCATGTCAAATATCGTAGTTGCAAATTCTAGTCTCTTGTTTTTGTGTGTTGTTTTGACTTCGTGTGCAAATTGTAAGGCAGAGCCTTTTATGAACTACCTTATGAGCAATTGATTTGGGTACGGCCAACTGAATACTGCGTTCTATCAACGATTTTTTGACATGAAGTACGGACTCTATTGACATTCTCTTGACCTACCATGCAAATTTTGTTTTAACACACTGCCCATTTTTTTAAATACACACAGCCATTGACGGATGTTTCGTCTGTAGGCGCATTACCACCATACTTGCATAGAAATCTCCGCTGTACAGTGGTATCAGAACCAATTTCTTTAAACCAGTTAACAGACTGAGTCTTTTGTTAGTGCATTGCCATCGTACTGGGCATGAAATGAGCGTTTGCTACATTGCTTCAAGGTCAATGATGCGCGACACTAACTAGTGTTTAAAAAACTAATTGGTGTGAATATAATAATTGATGAGCTATTAATTTTTCCAAGATTAACTGATCTTGCCAAGCTCATACCGTTTATTCAATATGATTTTTTAAAACCCCAGAGATCTTTTATGGACACCCTGTACATTTGAATAATTATCTCAGGTCACTCGATTATCCTTGTCACTGGATTTGAGTTAAAATTACAAGATTTGTCATCCAAAAGCTTTTGCAGATCTTCAAAAAGGGCGGAAATTTGATCCAACTAAAACCCAAATCATTACTGATATAACTGATCTAAAATTACCCAGACGAAAAGAAAAGCATCTGTCAAATTTTGAAATATCACTATTTATAAAACGTGAAGGAGAATATAATAAAATTGTTTAAAAATAGGTTCTGGACGAAACATTTTTCACAAAAATTCCAATGCAGTTTCATCTTTATATGCAAAACCATTTGCATTTAAAAAAACATTTTATGATCTAAAATAAGTAAAATATATATATTTTCCTTACAAAGACATATTTGTTATGAAACTTCTTGAAAAGGAAAATATTTCTACAAAGTATTGTACGAAACTGAAAGCTTGATATTCTACAAAATATATACATAATATTTTTCTTCGATAACACAGAACATTAAAGTTTTGGGTGGTTGCCAACGTATAACTGAAATTTAAGCTTGCATATTTTTTAATATAAAAAGTTACGAGAAATTGAGAAAATTATTTCTTTCTAAAATTTTGATATGCGTATGAGATGTTGTAATTTAAAAGAACAATGAAATTATAAATTTAATCAGAAATAATTTATAAAAACACACTTTTTCGCTGTATTAAGAATTATTGTCTATGTCTTAATCTTCTCATGGTTTTAATTTTAGGATAAATTCGTTCTTAAGCTCAGTTCTAGTTGGCATCATTTTTACGAATTTAAATAAAATGTTATTGAAAATCATTTGATAATTAGATTCTGAAAATAATTAAGATAATAAATCACTTTTCAGAAAATAATCTTCATGATAATAAGGCATATTTGAAAGATTAAAAAATATTAAATCATGTTAAATTATTAGAAAATATAAGTAATTGCAATTTTGTTTATTAATTTTAAATCGTAACGATGAATTTCCTTCTTAGAAAGTATTCACTTTTAAAATGAAATGGGTTTTATTTTTCAATTAAAATTGGTTTTACAAATAAGCATTAAAAACAAATCATTAGTTTGTTCGGCAACATCTAATATTATTTTTAGTAATTGTGACACAGTTGTTGCCTCCAAAAATTTAATATCAATTACATAAAAGATAATAATTTAATTTTACATTTGTTAAATTTAAATCTATAAATCTAAGTAAAAGGATTAAAATTTTTCCTGTGCTTCCAACATATTAAAATTACTTTTACAGTGCTTCTTGTAAAGGTTTTGCTTATTTTTATTTATTTAAATTTTGATTTATACCAGGATACCTTTGATGTTCTATAACACTTCTTTGAATTTCAAAAAGAATCTAATTTCATATTTGCAATTTTCCTTACTTCTTTCTGCATGCACAAATAACAAAGATCTATAACTTTTCATTCAAATCTATAATTTATAATGTTTTTTTCTTTAAAATACAGCACACTACATTAGTTTGAAATTAAATATGAATCAAATATTAATAGTTTTCTAATATTATACTCAAATGCATTCATTTCTTTAATGTTTACAGTGCTATTTTTAGTTATTTTTCAAATAAAACCAATATTTTTTAATAATTTTCCAGAAACTTTATAGATTGTTTTTCATCTCTCCAATTATTAAATTATATTTCACTCCAGTTTTTGTAATTCTTTATTATATTAACTTAAAATAATATTTATAAATCAAAATTGATAAGACATATTAAGTTTTTAAAGCGGAATTTTTCCGAAGTTTCGTTTTGCTTTTATTTTTTCATTAAGTTCTGAATTGCCAAAATTAATTGATATATTACCTGTGTTTACATAAATATTTATCTTATCTCAGGGTTCTGTTCTGTTTGAGTCAATTTCTTTAGAAGATTAATATTTAAGTATTTTTTTTAAAAATTCATTTTTTTTTCTTTTTGACTCTATTCTCGGAGAAAGAATTTATTTTTCTCAATCTCCTAACGATATCAAATTTTTTGTTCTTATTATTGACTTTTACCTAAATTTTGATTGAAAAACAATATTTATTCAAAATGACTGAATTTTAAGTAATCTAAGAATTTTCAAAGAAAATTTTCATTTGAAAATTCTTGGGCTCAATATATCGTCGAGATATCGAAGAATATGTGCATCGTGTAGATTAATATAGAAAATGTACTTCATTTTCTAACATACACCTTAAATTTAAAATTAAAAATTAATACTTTTCTTTAAAAATGATAACTTTTTTTTTTGTAAATTGTATCAATATAAACGAAACATTTTCCAGCAAATGAAGTATTTTCCCAAAATAGCGACAATTTTCGAAATATTAATTACAAATATATTCCCTTAAACTAACACATTTATAATTTTCCCGGAAGATTGTAATTATAATAAATTGAGAGCTTTGATATGGAATTTTATGATTCAATATCCTTTTTTCCTTTCCCTTACTAATCATTACTTTTTATTAATTTTAGCAATTTTTCCCTGATGTTTCTGCCCCTGAAATAAACTATTGCATGTAATAATTTCTAGCAAAAATAACTTCCATCAAATACATCTTTCAAAGCGATAAAAATAAACAAAGCATGTTTAAGAAAAGAGCTTTTATTTCCCAATTTTTAGAACTAATAAATTTAATTAAAAATTTCCTTTTTTATAACGTTTATCAACAATAAAAATAATTATTTATTCCATAGAAATTTATGAAATAAGTCTTTAATATGTGGAGCAAATGATAATTAAATTAAATTAGATTAAAATAAACATTTAATTTATCTTACTACAAGTTTATCTTATTACGTAACATCTTCATTTGATTAGTGAAATGTGATAAAAATTGCAATATTATTCTTTAGATTATGAAATAATGCATATTACATTAAATTGAAATAACATTTTAATTTTTAAAAGCAAATGTAATACAAATTCTTTAAATTCTAAAAAAATGAATACCTAATGACTACATTATTCAAATTCTTATTACATTTTATAATATCCAAAATAACTGTGGAAATTTGAATTTGGGATTAAAGTAAATTTCAGGAATATTACTGAATCCTGTCAAAATGAAATTTACTTTAAATATTAGCTTAATTCAGAAATGAATGGATATCAGTAAACCTAATAATAATGTTCTATATATGTATTGACTTTTAAGTAGTTGCAATGAAATGCATAATTGTAATCGGTGGAACATTTTCACAGCTACTAAATTGCATCCATTACAATTCTTCAAGCTCTGTTCCGAATTAACTAACATTCTGACTGTTTGTCAACAATCAATATTTATTCTAAAACTGTTGAATGTTGTCTAATTGTTTACGATTTATTGGAAAATATGGCCTTCTGAGATAAAACTTCATTGAATATCCTGACACAAATTAGCGCTTTAGTAGAAACATCAGATATGCTTTGAATTCATTGCATAAGAAATTATTAAAATTTAATTAAAGTTTTCTAGAAAACTATATTTAAATAATATTTCATATTATATTTGCATTTTCTTATTATTTAATTTAAATTAGTCCTCAAGCATCACAAATGCACAGCTTTGTTAAATATGTTTAAAAAAGCTTTCAACGAGACATAAAATCTCTCGATTTTTCAAAGGATTCGCAATAGTATATTCAAATAATAATAAAAAAATAATAAAGAATTGGTATGATGCGTTCAATCATTTGTTATTATTAACAGGGGCTGCATTTTTGTTACAACAGAATAGCACTGTTCAATGCATTATAATTTCCAATTCTTTTCATCGAGTATAAAGAAAAATGGGTGGAATGTTCTGGATATTTGATTCTGATTTCAAGTATGACAATTTTTAAATTTATGGAGTAATGTACAAGGCTCCCACTATAAATCGTTTCTATTTTTACACAATTTTCTTGTCCTTTAAAAATAACTTTTGTGCTACTAAAACTGAGAAAATTATGAAAATTTGAATTTCAGCTATTTTGAAGTGTAGCGTTTATATCTATATGCTGTGAATCTTTGATATGGCCATTGAAATTATCTAAAATTTTCTAAAAGGGTGATATTCAAACTTTTATAAATTGGAAAGTCTTTTTTTTGGGGGGGGGATTGTGATTTCTTTATTAAAAATAACAGTGTACCAAGAAAAAAAAAATTTTGAATATGAAATAGAATTAAAGATTTTTATATAAATTCAGGTCTTGTTATATTTTTTAGAAAAGCATTTACTGGTGAAGCAACATAAAATATAATTTATTACCTCATTTTCAATGTTTTTCAATTGGAAATCTATTTATATATGTAGCGGTTAAAAAATTAAGCATTGGACTATGATTAAAGAAAGAACCCTATATAAATTAAATAAATAATAAAATGTCAGATGTTACTTACACAAAAGTTAAATATTTTAAAATTTTAAAATTATAAATATGCTGATATTCAAATGCATAATTTCAAAAATAATTCAAAGCATTTTATGGAATATGTTGCAAAATATTGTGAAAATACATAAAAGAAACTATAAATCTCTTGCTTCTGAAGAGACAACGTGGCATTCCAAAACTGCAAAGAAAACCACCGAAGCATAAAATTCTTTTGAACCGTTCAAACTACCTGCTAAGGTTAACAACCCTGAAATGCTTAACGGGGTCAAAACGAACACATATATTTATATCCTTAACACTTGTGAAGACTTCCTAACTGACTTTAAACTCAAAATCCTCTGTGTTTATATGTTTTTCGCTTTCTGGACAAGAGCCAAAAGTAATGGCTGGCAGTTTGGTGTAATCCCCTCTCGCAAAAAGTAAAAGAAATTTTACCAATGATATGACGAAGTGGAAGACGTACTTAAATGGAAAAAAGTCAATGTGCAAAAAAAAAAAAAAAAGCTAAAAACAGAGAATTTTCTCTTTGTTTAAATTCATGTAAAAATCTAAAATCAATAGTATAAAAAGTGAAAGAGAATACAGAATATTTTTTGTTTGTTTCATCGAAATATACTTTGTTCCGAGCAATTCCAATTGTATAAAAAAAGACCCTTGATTTAAATCAATAAACGGAAGCATCTGTTAGACATTTGTTTATTTACTTTCTATAAGAGCATTTGTCTTTGTCAAACACATTCATTAATTTGAAATAAACATTCTTTATTTTTATGGTGTATTTGGAAAATAAAGGCAAATTTTTATAATATAACAAAAAAATATTGCAAAGTTTGATTATATTCTAAAACTTTCTCCATCCTTATTTTAGATGTATAGTTATAATTTCTTTGAATTTTTTTTATGGGAGAAATGAAAGAAACGTTAAAATGTGATATTTTAAAAATACTAATGACTTGAATTATTTGATACCGAAATAATTATAAAAGCGACGTATGAAATTAGTCGTGAAAGAAGACAATTTTATTAAGCTAGAATATAAATTCAAAAAATATAAATATTAAACATAGACACACTTTGAATATCCTAATAGCTGGTCGCGGTGGCCTGGCCCCGGGTTCGATACCCGATTCCACCGAAGAACTGGGTCTGGTGCAAAGTAAACCCGTCGGACTAAATGTCCTCCCGCTGGTATGTATGGAAATTTAGAGAGCTGTTGCCAACTCAGATATCGTCTCCGTCCTCTGACCTCGGTTTACAGTTACGTGGACCATCCCGAAAATCCAAACTAATTTGATGACCTAATAGCAGTCAATGCCACACCGTAGATTATTATGCTCTATATGGTTTGAATTAAGTATAAGTTAAGTAACATTGCTTCGGCTTTTTTAAATCCCAGACTATCTCAATTAAACCATTAAAACCGTTCTATTTAATAAATTTCTGGGGCACTTTGAAAATGCTCTCGAGATATACCATTTTTGATATTTGAATATACACATCGTTGTGTTCAAAAATATTGCTAACACAATATTATGTGATTTGCTCTCAGCACACGTTATATTATTTCATTTATAATGTTTAATTTCCTGGCTGAAGAATGTATTGGATTAAATATTATTCTTAATACATTGGAACATATGTTTAACCTGAGAATTTAGTACATATCTAAAAAATTTTGTTTTAAAATGCCCGTGGACGTTTTCCTTGAAGACTTAATGTAGCTTATGGTGACTGATTCTGGTATCGTGAAATTCAGATTAAGGCCCAAGTACCATAATAAAATAAAAATAAAAATAATATTTTGAGATTCTTCATACAAACATTCCAGTACAATTTTACTTTTTTGAAGTTTAGCAAATTGGCAGAAATTCCATTTTCGTCATATAGACCCTCTTAGAAAAACGACGTTAGATGACTAATTGTTATAAATTGAAAGAAGAAAAGAAGGTGTAATCCGTTACCGTTTAATTTTCGATTTCTTCAATACTTTTTCTTTATTTCACCCGTCGATTGGAAATTCAGATAATATAAAATTGATTCCAAAGCAAATATAAGTTTAGCAGAATCACGCAAATTCAGTTCTACCAATACTATTACACATTAAGCACTTGATACATTATTTCTATCAAGTGCTTAACAAGTAGCTTCATGCATGTATTAAATTGTTCGAACTATATATCGTTGATGCTTTCGTTAAAAATCAGCAATATCGTTTAATTTTAAATGTTTCAATCGGTTTTATTTTCAAATACTTTATGTTCACATATCGATTACCGGATGAAATAAAATCTTATTTATTTACAGCACTATAAAACTGTATGTTATATGGAATATACAGTTCCAAACTGCATATTATATATTTCAAAAGATATCAAACAGATTCATATTAATAACAAATCCAAATTAATAATTTATTTCTTAATGTAACGTTTTGGACACAGGATTTAAAATCATCAAAGGATAAGAATTTGCATCTAAAATACATCGTTTCAATTAATTGTTAGGTTTTCAAAATCATCTGGAAATAATTAAATTTAATATTCCTTTCACATGAAATTAAACTAATTATTATCTGATGGTCATTTTAAATAAGTTCAGTTTATCATAACTGAAGCAGTCAATATATTATCACTCGTAATTTCAGTCACTTCGTTCAATCAATTTTCGTTCTTTAATCAATCATGCACCGGGAATAACATTTGAAACGTTGCAATTGTATTTTGAATTAATGTGTCTAATAATTTTGTAAATCAAGAAATTTTAATAAGAGAATACACTTAAAATATATATTAAGTTAAATGTTCCATTCTTCCGAGTTTCAAATTCCATTCTTAAGATAACGTGAACTACATTTATGTTTCTAATATATTAAAGCAGTATTAATATTTTTATCCGAGAAATAAAAGAATGCTTCTAATATTTTTATTGTATTACAAGGGCATTGTATGAAATAATGATATATAATACTGTGAAGATTGTTTAGTGACATAATTATACAATATATGTCAGCAACTTTAGTATATTAAAGTTTCATTGGCTAAAGTAAAAAAAATGTAGTTTTTAACGTTAAATATTCGTATGTTAAACTGAACATATCTGAAATTTAACATATTCTTTTATATCAATTTTATGGATAATCCCCTTAGTCTGGAGAAAATCGCATCTATTACATAATATATATGTATAATTTCAAGCCTTAAATTTAATTATAAGAAACACTACTTTGTAATTGTGCTAAAATTAATTGAATTTATTCTTGGATCGTTTCTGCTTAACAAGTTCCTATAACTTACTCCAGAAATTTTGGATTGAGTTAAAGGCCAGATTTTTTCAGGGTGTTCCAGTGGTGAAGCAAGATTGTCTTGAAACTAGTTACATATTTTGTCAACATAGCAAGGAAATGACTCCTGTTGAAATAGCTTAAATTCTTTATTATTTGAGAATAGATCAACTGCAGAAGGCGACAATTCAAGAATAATTACTTCATTTATGTACTTTTAGTCTTTAATATTCTTTCATATTATCGAAAAAAAATTTGAGCATGACTTTTAATGTTGTACAGCTCAAAATCTTAACATTAACTGGATATTTAAAAGTAAGTGTGACGCAATCAGGATTCAAACCTTATCCCATTTTTCTTCTTTCATATCAGCGCAAACAAATCTTGGTTTCATTATTCTCTTTTCCAATCTTATTTTCCTATTGAGCTTATAATAATGGATCCCCCCCCCAATCTTTTCCATTTTTGTTCCTGATTTTTTTTCCTTCATTAAAGCTAGGTCCCTGTAGTCTGTCCAATGATCCTCGCACTCAATTTCACATTGTTTTGAGTCATTTCACTTTATATACACACAGATGAATTTTTTTTTGCCACTTAGGCATATGTTTTGATTATTTTACTCTTCGTTGAAGTTGAGCACATTTAACAATTATCAATTTTTTCCTACTAACTGAATTTTCTCATATTCTTTAAAAATTCTGAAATTTCGTTATTATTTATGTTTTCAATTTTCCACCAGTTTTCTTTCTAATTTCATTATAATTAAAATTTTATTCATATAATAAAAAAACATTGCATCAATTTTCAGGTGATTAATTAATTATGTGTGCTATTTCTTTTATTTCTACGATTTACTAATCCCAAATTGTAAGAATATGAAAAAACACCACCGACCAATTTGTTAGCAAGTACAAAAAACATTAAAAAGCAACCTTTTCCCAATTCCAAAACATGACATTAATTGCAAAATATATATTACAAAATGATGCCCCCTTATTGAATATCTAAATACTCGTACGTATTGGCTACAAACCACTCCTTATCAACTAAAGCAAAAGTTCTTTCTTATTATTTAGCTCTAACTTTAAAATAAATGCTGATGATAGAGCACAATTAACTGCACTGCATTCTTGATTTACTTATCTTTAGAAGGATACATAGTTTAAATTGTATTATTCCAAATATAATGCTTATTTGGCGCAGCATGACCTTCAAAGTTGTTCTTGTGCCATAAAACCTTTAATCAAAACCAAATACCATTGCTGCAACGGGTCATTAAATCTCCAAAATGCACTTCTTCCCGAAAGGTTTCTACAGTTTTAGTCACAATTGATCCTTTGCTTTGATCGCATATAACGATCAACTTACGATAACGATATACTTTGATCGCATATAACGCTTCATAATATGATAATGCTTATAGGCCTGCTTACTATGCGTAAGTTTCGCCGCAGGACATGCATTATATATGGATGAAAAAAGAAACTGTTCGATGCGCTACAATGCAAAGCTCAGTCTCTATATTTAAAAATTGTGTACAAACATGCTTTGGATAGTCCTTATCGAAGCTATTTATTAAAGTTCAAAAAGTACTTTTAAAGACTAAAAGATAAAATTTTATCGATAATTTCTCAAGACATAATATAAAATTGCAAGCTACTCCATCTAAAAAAAATCTTTTTATGGATTCAATTTTATTGATGTACAAGTCTTTATAAGATTAATAACAATATCAAATATAGAGCCACAATTGATTATATTTAATGAATTTAGGTTTTGAGGTGAATTAAATGCAAAATTAAATGCAAAAAAGGCTGTTATTAGAATAGCCTTTTTTGCATTACATCTAGTTGGATAATTTTCTATTTTTATAAAATCAATGCTATTTTGTTATTTTAAAAAGGTAATGCAAAACTGTTATTTTGTCCCAATACTTGGAAAATATTACACTCTTGCAAAAGGTTTAATACATGTTTATTCTTAAAAGATATAAGACAGTATAAATAATTAAAAACTGCTAAATACGCTTTTTTCTATAGTATTTAATGAAAAAATTATTTTGTTTAAATCTCCAACTCCTAGAAGGTTAATATCTCTTAATCAAGAGAGTATTTTGCCTTTAACAACTAAATAGAAATTTCCCTTCTAATTATGAATATCCCTGAATGGCTGGACTTCATCAAAATTAAAACTACAAATCCTTCAGTTATCAATATATTTTTTAATTGAATCATCAATAGGTATCGGTTTTAGCTATATTATCAACCTAAAAATTATTAGGCATGCGGAAGGGTTCATCATTAAATAACAAAATTATTTTTTTAATTATTTCATAGCAAATTTAATGCATTGTGCACAGCATCGTGTAATTTTAAATGGAAAATATTATCATATCGTTTAGATTTTCAAAACATATAACTTAAAATTGTGGAATGAATTTTAGAAAGCTCTCTTCATTTATATAAATATATACGTATAGTAAACATGAGAATGATAAAGGAATTTATATTTGTTGATTTTTGTCGAATTCAATTTTTGTCTTATCCAGCCAAATTTACATTAGTCATAAAAGTTTGGAACCATTTACTCAGTACTGAAGAAAAATAAAACTATTCAGAAAAGACGGAATATCTGGCATTTACTCTAAGTAAATAAATGTTAAAACAGAAAACCTTTGCTAAAATAAAATATCGCTGAAACACAGATCTGCCTGCAAATATCAAAGATCAAACGACACATTTATTTAAATCCACGTTCGAAAAAATATGTTTAAATAAATCTTTATGTTTGTGTTTACCAAAATATTTTACTTATTTGACTCGCGAAAGTCTCTTAGGATAAATTTATCTTTTTCGTTTGAACTTGATGGATCATTCGCTGTATCTCATGCCATCTCCTGCAGTTGCTTTTCTCATCAATTCAACCTTCCATTAAGGATATGCGACTATTGCTGACACATGGAATCATCACAAATCTTTTTATCCACGGAATCCGATAAAAATGTTTATCGCAGTTAGTCTTCATACCTTTCCTGCAAGTCATCATCTGTCATTTTGCCTGATTTTAGTGAACTGGTCACCCTAAATATCGTTTAGGTATTGGAGAAGTCTGCGGTAGCACTTATTAACCTCTGTCTATCATTTAATGTCATTTTCTCAATCCGTCACAAACTAATGACTTAGCCATGATTTTGATCGTATACATATATAAGAGGTATTAATATCATGCATATGTTTTATGATTTTTCAAAAGCAATTTGTAGGTAAATGAAATGGTTTAAACTAACGTATTGTCAAGCGTATGAATTTCGCAAATATTATTAATAAATGAAATAAATAAAGACGAGTACAGAAATTTGAATACACACCTTAAAAGTTATTTTAGAATTGTTTTATTTTAATGCAAAGGTTGAAATATGAAATGTTTTGAATGAAATGTTGATTCAATCAAATAATGAAATGATAAATCGTTTGACGCAAACGAATAAATGAAATGAATTAATAACAGGTTTGATGCAATTGAAAATACCTCGGATAAAAACTGATAAAATAGATTTTTTATTTGTGTCTGTCTTGTTAGGAACTTTTCATGATATTGTTTCTCAAAATCGGCTTTAGCTAGATACTTGCGTAGGAATTTACCTGAATCAGGAACTTTCTTGGTATAGTTAAATAAGTTCCATAAATATATTCCATTTTTGTCTTGTAGAGTTGTCCTATATCACTCCAAAAAACAATTCGAAAATTCTCTGGGAAATTTAAAAGTGTCTGTTCGCATTATAATATTCCCTTGAAATTTTAATCAAAATAAAGTGTATAATTAATACCCGTGATATGCTATATATTCCTCTTTTCGAGTTTAACTATTAAAAATATCGGTATGACAATTTTTTTAGGTATTTGTAACTTATTTACGAGTATATTATTAACTTACTTAGATTGCTCGTTTATGCAATGAAAAAAAAAAATAATGAGCGAATGAAAGTTTTGAATTATCTGGCTATTCCGATATTCATCATTCAGTTTATTATCACATGCAATACATAATCAAGTTACTAATTTCGTTCCCTATTTTACGTTTCCAAATAATGCTAGACCTCTGATAATGATACATATTATATTATCATAGAAATTCTTAAAGAAAATAAACTTTAATAGGGCAAAAAAGTTGTTAATTTTTAGTAAGCTTTAGAATTGTTTTCAATAATGTATTCTTTTTACTGAATACAGTCAAATATCTGTATTAATTTGATAAAATTTCCACATATTGTTTCGTACTTTTTCATTTATTATAGCTAATTATTTAGAGATATAAAACTTCATTTTCAGACTTAATTTTTCCCATGCATTTTAAAAAATTTTTACTTGAAATTAACATGTTTTAATAAGTTGTTATCATAAACTTTAAACATTGACTTTATATTTTCTGAAATATTCATACTTGCAAATATCGGAAGTATTTTTAGGCCATTAACTTCTATAAAAAATAATACTCTAAGTAAAGAAAATCTGTTCTTCTAAATAATCGAATATCCATTTGGAATTCAGATAAACAAACATATTTTCTTTCCATTTTATAGCAGAAACACATTACCATTGGCTTTTGTACTCAATCGCATTATTGAAAATCTTTGCTTATCCATTATTGGAATAAACATTTAGTTCTTCGATACGGATAGCAAGAATGCCATTATTTAAATATATATAGAGAGATAACAGTTTTACTTGGTTATCTTTATTTAATACATAAGTTGAATGATTCTAATAATTATTTTTAAAAGAATTTTATAAAATTCATTACTAGCAGTGAAAGGAGTTTCTTTACAAAATTGTTAACGATTTTGGAATTATTACCTAGAATTATTCATTTGGATTTTGAAATGATTTTTTTTTCTATTATATAGAGTGATTGTAAATGAATATTCCAATTTCGAAGTGTTATTAAAAGAAAACGAAATAAAGGATAATCTTGTTATTCATCAGAAATTACAAATATCAGTTGAAAATTTAAATTTAAGACAGTTATAATTGTTTATTATAAACATCTCTAAAAGTATGAATGTTATCAAGGCGATATGATAACTCATCCGATACTCTTTCAACATCTCTGATGTGATGCTTTTAAAGCCTGCATATATGCAAGTCTTAAATTTATCGACATTAATGTGCATAGGGGGAATAAAGATCTGACATTTGATCTTAGTCCAGAAAAAGAATCAAGTATCGCCATGCACGCATATCTCATTCTTTTAAAGCGTCACTCCATACATGCAGAAAAAATTGAAGGAAGTTATCGTATGGCTTCGATATCCTCCGTATTTCTGAAGGGGTTCACATTAAGTGTGTTGAACTGAAATTTCCAGATGTTATTTTTAATTTCTGGTGAACAACAAGGTTGCATTTTGTTTTGTTTCTTTTAACAGACCTGCAAAGTAGGGATTTTAATTTATAATCACTCTGTATTTCATTTTTTTGAGAAAAGAAGTTCAGATTTTAGGTAACGAGACACATTTGAGACATTTGTGGAATGATGTATCCAAAATTATATACGATTTGCAAACACAAATTATTTTCCTTACGCAAGGAAAATTTCATAAACTTATTTAAGACAGATGAAAGCTAAAACTGTGACTTTTTTGTAAAAAATGCTACATAGATCATAAAATTACAATGAGTAATTCAAATATCAGATTATAAATATAAAACGATCATAGCCCTGAAATCACACAGCTAATAATTTAACGTAGCCAGACGAAATTATTTGTAAATAGATAAAATCACCCTGCCTTTATTTTCCATTAGAGATAGACCATTCCACAATAGATCAAAGTGCACATATTTCTTATGTATTATTTAACAAAATTAACACCAAATATCAGAATATTAAAATAACAAAACAATGATATTAATAACAAAATATTTATGAAAATTTGTAGTTAAATTGCATTTAAGCAACTGCGAAATTCAGGAAATTAAATAAAAATCATATAAAGAAATTACACGAGGCATCTCGTTTACCTTTTTTTACCTTACTCCTTGAAAAAGTTCCCTTTTTGCTTTTGATATAAATTGTTTTATTATTAAAATTCATGGATCTAGTAGTTATTTTCAGTAATATATAAATATAAAAAAATGCATTTTTCTTAAAAATTTGAAACTCTTTAATAACCATTTTGATTCATGAAGCGACAGTATGTACAAGACTTTTGTTTCATTTCATTACTACAATCTAATATAAGAAAAAGAAATTGCACCATTATGTATATATTTATATTTGCATATTATATTTTAATTTTAAAAGAGTTTAACATTACATTATCCTTTATTACATGTGTATTAATGTTTTGAAATTAATGCTCTATGATTCTCCACTTTTTTTTTTATCGCGTATAAGTATTATATATATATATATATATATATATATATAAATATGAGAAATACTTTTGAATTAATTGTGCTTTGTGCAATCCAATAGAAAATAATAGGAAAATGGCTCAAATTGCACTACAGGAGGATCGTTTGATTTAAATCGCTTAAATTTGACATATTTTCTCCTTGAGCAGTAATATATTAATAAGAAAGCAGTTTTCAAAGATTTAGATAAATTTCGCACAAATTCCTCAATACCTTTGGAGCAAAATATTACACAAAAAGCATTTTAAGCGATAAAAATTCAAAACTTAAGTATTTCAATCATGACAATTAAATTTCCATATATTTTTTCACCGATTTCAAACATTTTTTTAAAAATATTTTCAATCAAATTTTATATCAATGCTTTTCAATACTTTAAATTTTGCACTTGACTTTGCTGATATTAGATATTGATATTTTCCTGCTATGATATTAAATATAATTTTCTGTCATTTTTATAAAATTAAGCATACATTTATAAAAGTAAATAGATAACTCCAGAATAAAATGTTTCTGACTAGAATACCTACTTCTTTCAAATATTTTTTTAAGCATTCATGCTAAAAAAGTAAAAGTAATAAGGAGGTAGAAATTTGTGTGGATAATTTAATTCTTCCTTCAAGTTTTGGCCAAGTTCTTTTTAAATTTTTCAGCTTTTAATTTGTATCAAATACTTTAAATTCAATAAAATTATATTAACAATTCTTTGTGGAATGTATCAGCAAAAAAGGTTTAGAGAGCACATACTAAATAAGTAGGATATCTTTAATATAATTAAGTGTCCTTAGAATTTTTTTTAAAAAATTTATAAATTAATTCTTTTAAAATTATTATATTACTACCCACAAATCTGTGTACAAAAAGCATGCTTACAATATTTATGGAAAGTATCTTGAGTTGTATATCTGCTGTAAGAGCCAGCGAAATTCTGTACAATTTTACCAAATAAAAAATTACTTTTTCGATAAGATTATGCTCTCTTAAATAATTGCATTAAATCGATATAAATCTAATTAGTGATAGGAATAAGCGTTTTTACAATATAAATTTAAATAAAAAATATCTGTAAAAAAAATCAAAGAATAAGTTCCAGTTTTATTTTTAAATAATGTTTTACTATATATTTTTTTCCTATTACAGGCTTCAAAATAAAAATTTCGTGCAAGGAGATTATTAACGTTTTTTCCACTATACCTACATAAAAGTGATTTGACAAATAAAGGAACCAAGTATGGGAGAATCAAGAGAGTAAAAAATAAGTGCTTTTTCGATGACAATAGTTTTGTTACGATAAAACAAATGCTGAACTTAATCTCAAAACGAATATAACTAAAGTAGTTTAACTTCCAAGCAATACTTTAAAAGCTTACCTTATACCATAAAAGAAAAAATAAGTTTCGCATAAATTTAAATGAGGTCTCATGAGAAATGATGCAAAAACATTGTTAGTAGAAATAGGTTAAAATAGTTATATTTATTTAAATGACAAATTTCCATAGTTATGTGTTTTTTTTCAATAAAATTTCAACATCATTAGGAAAATAGCTACTTTGACAATATGTTTTGTCTGTTACATATATATTATACATGAAAGATTTTAAAAATATGCCTCAGTAGGACAGACAAAAAAAAAGAATTTCCTTCATAAATTTAAGTTATTGTTTGCGTTTACAAAAATATTGAAGATGGTGTTTAACATTAGAAAAGTAGAAAATTTATTGCACGAATAAATGCTTCCTATATCTGGTGTATGCAGTCTAGCATTATGTAACTGATTAATGCCTACCATTATAGTTCGATTCATTTTATTTCATAGCAGTCTTAAATTTTTTAAATAAATAAATATGTAAACATTTATTCATGTAAACATATTTTAAAAAATATTAGCTTTCATGAAATAGAAAATATGGACAAAAAAGAAAAAAGAAATTTTTTATTTATCTTTCACTTTGCAATATAGAATACAACTCTTAATTATCACACATGCATGCATGTGTGATAATTGCCTTTTTATAATATACATCAAACAATGTGTTGCTTAAAAATACTTCGTTGAGGAATTTATGAGCATAATGCGAAGCGGTAGAGACGTAACTGAAATTAAATATAATCAATATTCAGGAGGAGTTAGCTTTTTTTAAACGATTAGTGATAAATAAAAGTTTTTAGAAAAGAATTTTTAGAAGAATTTTACATTCATAAAGATATTGTTAGATTTAAAAACTATTTATTCAAAATTGAATACGAAATTAGATAATTCGAAAATTTTATTCGCTCATTAAATTTTTTCCAATTGATATAAATAAGTCGCAATTTTCTAAAAAAAATGTCATACAGATACATATTCTTTTTAAATTTAAGTAAAAAGCGTAACAGGGAAACAATTTGAATCATTAATTTTCAAATGATACAATCATAAGTTATACAAATAGGGGCCTACTTTTTTTAACTAATAAGTCTGAAATAAAGAAAAATTATCTTAAAAATAATTAGGGTATTATGTTTTTTTGAGCATGAATTATTCGAAAAATAAGCAAAAATTTCTTCATACGCAGTATTATCATAAACAATTAACCTCTATGGAGCATCTCGTTCACTGACTATATTGGTTCTATTTTATTTCAGTTAGATTTCTTAGACATAATACCATTTCTAGGATATCATCAAATTGCCAGGCATTAAAGCCGTGTTATTTTTAAAAACTTACATATGATATTCTATTGCTTGCATGGACTTTTCTAACGGAGACCTGATAGCATTGACATGACATGACATCATAGAATGATTAAAAATGTAAATGCCCGGATAGTCTATATTTTAAATTTAGTGTTACTGTAACTTTATATATATATTTTTTTTTTCGTCCTACAAACTACATCAATATTATATTGAATCCTTCTTTAGCTTTCAACAATGGGAGAAAAAGTCACGCGATCAAATATTTCCTGAAACAATGAAAACGACTTGGTTTTCATTCATAACTATGAAAATATTGTTTGAAATATACGTAAAAATATATTTAAAAATTAATTAAATAGACTAAAGAACTTTACAGTAATGAAGTGGGCATCATTGAAAAGATGATTTTTTGGTCTAAAATGTTGCAAAAATCATCTTTTTGAATACATATTTTCTGAAATTATCATGAAAAATATCAAAATTTATTTACATTTTTTATTAATTAAATTTTTAGTAAAAAGTTTAAAACAATTGCTTTAAATAAGTATATCTGTGTTATATTTGGCAGCTTTAGATAAAAGATATTGCTTGTATGGCGCCAATGCAAACACATAAGTAGACATCATAGATCTAATTTGCTTGAATATCGTACTTTTAGAAGTAATTTAATATTATTTCCACTAAATGAATTTTAAATAATAATCAACTAAAAGGGAATCGCTTAGTCTGTTGATTCCTGTTCTCTCTCATCCATCATTTCCTTCCACTTCCTATCCTTTACTACTCCCTTATCAATTACTTTTTCAGTTAATTTTAATAAGTTTTATAAAAAGTTTTGAAATGAAATTTAATCAATTCCCTACTAAGAACAAAAGTAAATAGTGTGCCATTCTTTGAAGGTTATATATCTTTCTGATTTCAGCAGTGATTTCATGAAAGTATAGAATTTCTTTGCGAATGGAATAGCTGTGATAAAAAAAGAGCATAATCTGAAGATATGATCAAGAAAAAGAAAATATAAGAATCTGAAATCAAAATTATTCAATGTGTGATATTGTGATTAGTTCAAAAAATATTTTAGTTCCATCATATTTAATTAGATCTTACAAAATAACTTGCTATGGTTTTAAGTGATTATTGTTTTTTTATATGGTTAAAAAGCAAATAGCTTCAGATATCAAAGAGAGCTTGAAAACAGTTGAAGAAGTAATATTTGCAAGATGTGAAACAAAAAAAAACTGAAGAAAAATGATATTTTCAGCTTCAAATGGAAACAAATCAGGAAAAACGTCGAATTATTTCAAATAAACCAAGCAAACTAACCATTTTTCCAAGAAATAAAAAAAACTATATATTTAGTAGAAGAAATGTTAGTAAATGTAAGGTATTAAGGAGTAATGAAACCTGACAAATTCATTTTCTCCATTCGTACTAAAAATAATTCCCTGGAAATTTAGATGCCATCAACGAGGAGTTGAATGAAATGTTTCACCAAGATACGTTAGAAATAAAAAGATACGTTATCAAAGAAGGAGAACATTAACCTAAAAATGGACTACTGCTATATGTATTTAAAAGAAATGATTTCCTTTAAGTAATTTGGACAGAGAAGTAGCAGAATTATTTTTGAGAAAAAGAGAAAACACAAATAAAAGGAATTGTAATTTTTTTTTCATCACAGAGATATGGTATAAATGTAGTGCATACATTTACGATGACAAAATAAAAACAGAGACATAAAAATATATGCGTTATTTCCAACAAAATGATATAGGTTTATGTAAAATTCTTATACAATTGAGGAAAAAAATGGTTTCACATTTGAAATCGAAACTGAATATAACCTAAAAATGAGCTATCAATACTCAAACAAATTTCAAAAATTATTTCCTTATCGATTGAAAGAGGTTTATTATTTTTTTTAAAAAAATATCTTTATAATGAATTTAGTCCACTTATCTAACACTTTATTGTTATAAATAAATTATATAAAACATAATTATAATGATACATGAATTAACATTCTTACATAGTTATGCATTTATGGTGTTTTCTAATACCATTCTAAATGAAGGATACATTATGGTAATGTTTAAATGATTCTGACAAAAAGCATTAGCATAACCTTTTGGAAGAAATCCTTGCATGTCTTATTTCGTGACATTAGGGCATATCGTGAAAGAAACTATTATCTACAATCAGTGCGTTTCTTTTTAAAATGATCCACTCATTAACTAATGAATTACTTTTATAGTTGAAGTGGATGGCGTGCATTTAAATTCGTAATACAGAATTTCCATGTTATTTGTATAATTATTCGAGAAATAATTACACACCATAATTCATGACATGTCATCGTGTCCTGAGCTTTATGCTCTTTAGAAATAAACCATAAAAGCAAACGTTACTGCTTTCTATGAATATTTAAATAAACCTAATTGTGTTTTCAAATTTTCAGCCATTATGTATAACAAGGCTTGTTAGAAATAATGTCCTGTTAACAACTTGAAAGGGTGGAGTCACACTATTTAAAATATTAAAACAGATTTCAAAGAAACATCTGTTTATCACTTATCAGAAATAACAGACTGCTTGCTTTTGATCACAATTTCATGACAAATGCAAATAATAAATGTTTGTAATTCGAAACAAAGCTATTTATTTATGAAAGCAGTAAATATTATATAGGATGAATTTAGTGACTGGAAAATAATAAATTCAGTTACGTTGGCCCTTCCCTTCAACAAGAAAATTACTTTTAATTTTAACAGTAAGAGATATTAATTTAAAGAAATTATTGTTTATTAAAGTGGACTATAAAAACACGTTTCCCGAATGCACGAATTACATAAAAAAGTTTCTATTAAGTTTCAATAGTTATTAAATTATATTTAGAATTTTTCTATCAAATCTTTGCTAGTGCATTCATTGCGGGTTAAAAGTTTACCTTCCAGGGAGTCGACAACAATATACACAACTAGCATGTCTTATTGTCGATTTTAGTTCCTATTATATTTCGCTATAATGTTGGCGTCCTGGCTCAGGGGTAGCGCATCTTCCCCGTGATTCTTTACCCTCTGAGGTGTGTGAAAGAGCTCCCCTTGTAAAAAGGGGTAGTGCAAGCGAGTGAGTGAGTGTCATCTTCAAATGAGCTAGAAGTCAGACTTCTGCCCTCAGGAGGCCCTTATCCTCAGAAGCTACTGCACAAACGCGGCTTAAATTTCTGACTTCGTCAGCGGGCTTGTCTATAGCAAATGCCATAAGTAAATGAATTATTTTCATTAACTCTTTACAATTATCTTCAGTAAATTTTTTTAATCAATAAATTTTCAGCAATATACTTGCAAGTCGCAGTTTAAGACGCTGACATACGTTCTTAGAAACTATAGAATATAAAAAAATGTCCTTCATCGTATTAAACTATATAAAAATAAAATACACTGCTAATAATAATAATAATGAATATGTTATAATTCTGATTAATAAACAATTCTTTTGTTATTTAATAATATCATATTAAACGGACTGGTTATTTTTTGTTATTTTCTCACAAGCAATAGTTTTTAAACAAATAACCTATAAAAGAAAAAAGTAACTTCTAACTGTATTCAAATCTAAAAATACAAACGAAAGAAGGGAAAAACGTAAGATGTTAATACTTCCACTTGACAGTAAACGGACAGGAAATGGAGAATGGAATCTTCACATTAAATTAATGGACATGGATTTAGAAAGTAAAGAATTCATTCGAGATTTGTCCAACTCGATAAAGCTATACAATGTAAAGGTTACAATATTTTTAAATCTAAGAGGTAATTTAAAATAAGAAGGTTTACTATTTAAAGAGATTCTTCGTGTAAATAGAACTTTTAGTAAAAAATAAGCATCGGGTGAAAGATTTGCTAACTTGGGCACCTTCATAAGTAATCTTTTTTTTTTTTTTTTTTTTTTTTTTTTAGCTTTTTTCTTTTAGCTTTGAATTTAGTCATATATGAAGCATAATTGTTGAGATAAATTTTCAATATCAGTTGGCGGAGTTTATTCCTAATGGAACATCGTAATGTAAGATATATACATACCTAATCGGCAAATATTATTTCTCTAAACAGTCGTAAATTTTTATGCAGAATCATTCACAAACTGCCTTGCAATAGTACAAAAATGTCTTGTTTTTGTACTAACTGCAAGGCAGTTTGCATTCCAATTTGATTGCAATTCCGAAGTGAATCATAAGACTATGCTACTCTTGAAGAAATTGAAGAATTCTATTGTGATATAAATTGAATTTATTTGATATAATTTTTTTAAAAATATAAAAAATTGAGGAAATTTAAAATATATTTCTATAATTTTCATGGGTTTCCTATTCTTCAATAAAAAATAAATCTTTTATGACAATTTTAAGAGTTTTTTTCCCCGGGAGGTTGCACATAGAGTCTTCAATTGAGGCCCGATATCTTTAAAAATATATCACAAAAGTCCGATTTTTCAATAGAGAAACTCTAAAAGTTACAATTGCTGCAATCCAGATCTGACAACAGACATTTGTGGGATTTCCCCAGTTATTTATGTAGGAAATCAATCATCCAGAACTCTGAATTCAGAAGTGCGTCTTCACTTTCAGCATTACATTGCTTAGAATAAGATTGTGAATAAGTTTTATTTCGAATTTAGTAATATGGCATTCTTTGCTATCACTAAATGAAAATTTCAATTCAAGTATTACATTTTTATTAATTTTTAGCATTATTTTCAAAATTTCCTGCTACAAACATTTTAAATGAATATTTACATTTTGTATTTTATATATTACCTTTTAGAAAAATTAAAGGCTTTTTTTTCACATCAATGTAATTTTTTTTAAAAATTCTTTTCTTCAAATAAATGTAACTTTCTATTCCTTTAAAATATTAGACCTCTTAGCCTTCGAAACCCGATGCAAGTTTTCCTATACTTACATTAGTCTCAATTTAAGCACAGCTTCTCGGGTTAATCGAGGCTAATGAATCTGAAAGAATGAATTTTTCCCATAATTCTAAAGAAAATAAATTATTATAGTACGTGTGAACAAATAACAATTAATTAGACAGAGAGACATTATTAATAAACTAAATCAAACAGTAGCTGAGATTAACCCTGAAAATATTAATAATTCACGAAACCGAAGTCTCTCGACACAACATAAATCGATTTATTCTTTGACAAAACGAATATTTGTGTTGCTACATATTTGAATTCCAAAAGCAAAATATCAATGCTTTTCTATTATTACAATGAGCTTTTGTTTCAGATTAAAAGCTTTCAAAAGTAATTCACTTGGGAATAGGTAAGAGAGCAAAAGTGACTTCAAAAATGTTCCTTTTATTAAACAGAACTGGTTTGTAATATGCAAAATGAAACGCCTACATTTTGAAAATTTTTGGAAAAGTAATTAAGTATAGAATATAGTTATCTAATGCTTCACTTGAGACCCAATTCATTCCATTTGCACGTAGAATTTGTTAGTTGGTAAGAATCACGTTTTATGTAAAGTGCGTGGATAGTTTTGGTTAAGTGAAACTCTTGGGTTTTAATTACTTAATTTTTAAAGTTTTCTATGTAAATTATGCGTGACTGTTTACTATAAAAGTAGAAGATAAAGAAATCAAAAATAAAGCATTTATAAATAATGTCTAATATTTAAAACTTCTTATGCTTACTTTCATTTTTGAATAACTTTTATTTCAGCGAATGATATTAAAGTCAAGCATGGATTTTTCCAGTATATGAATTCAAAAATGTTATAATTGAAATGTGTAAAGCTTATAGGTCTACCGCGTGATACCGAATAGGCAACGTATTATATTATATATATATATAAAAGTAATAAAAACCAAGTTAATAGGAAAAAATCAAAATTAAACCAAATAAAAAAGAATCTGGTCTGAAGACTTTTTCAAGGGTCATGGTTATTTTATGTTATTTTTGTTATTGTATTTTTGTTTATTAGTGGACGTATTCTTCTAATTCATTGTTTTGTATTTTCCTTTCTGTTAAAATGGTATATCTCTTAGGCCTAATTTGAGCAGATTTTCACGAGGAATCGTTATTAGACTATTTAGTCTGCATTCCTTCACAGAAAAAATCCTTTTTTTGAATCTCTGCCTGAGGGTGACCCTTGAAAAAGTCTTCAGGCTGGATTCCTTTTTTTTATTTGGTTTAATTTTTATTTGGTCTGATTTTGATTTTTTTCCTGTTAACTTGGTTTTTATTACTTTTGTCGCAATTCATCTGTGTTTTAGAAGCAGCTGCATTTGCGCTCCCTAAATACTATGGTGCTTTTCCTGTTCCTTTTTTGGTTTTAGTTTGAATAAGAAATAATTTTAGATTTGTTACTAATATATATATATATATATATATATATATATATATATATATATATATATATATATATATATATATATATATAGGCTATGCATTAGAAATTGAAAATTCTTGATTGTAGCAGTCAGGATCAAACTAACTCGCTTTCTCAGTGGGAATCTTAGAACTACGAAATATTCTGAGGGTTCTAAGGGCCTTAAAATATGCTTCAAGTGTTTTACGGAAGAGGCTTCACCTGATCACACTCTTATTTTTCTGGGCCTCTGTGGCAGGATTTTATTGACAATCCAGTGTTACTTTTGGACTTTTTCAGGGTGCACAATATCCTAGACAAAATATAGCTCTGATGTTCTTGGAGATGTGTAAGAACAATAACAATACAAGTGAAAATAATCGTGTTTTTTTTTTATAAAGATTGGATACATGAACTTTCTCAATTTTCTCTAAAATAAAACTATGAGTTTGATAGCATAATTTATGACAAAGCTTTCAAAGATTTGGAAGAAAGATTGCAGCATTCTTAGCAATGCAAAGAAATCAATATACATCTGGAATTATTTGAATCTGTTGGTTGCTTGATGATAAGGTCTCAAGTTTGAGATCCGATTTCCCCAAAAAATTGCCATACAAGTTGACTTTATGCACGCTATAGCCGTGGTGTCAAACATCCTAACTTTGGTGTCATACATAAATTTGGAGAAGGGGCGAAAACTCAGATGATTTTTCCGTCATCTGACAATGATTCAAAATTGTAAGGCCCATCCCAAAACGTGACATAATATAGCGTAACTAAATAAAACTAAACCGAATTCGTGTTAAGTTCTATTCTAATTAAATTTGAGACGAAGCTAGACATATGAAATTTAAGTTCTTTTAAAATTCCTGCTTGAGAGTAAATAGCATGCGCTTTCATAATAGCGTGGAAAGATCTTTAAAATTTTAATTCATGAATCGATAATGCTAGAAATTCAAAGCAAATTAAAACTGTTAAGAAGATTTCAAAACTAATTTCAGAATTGAATGATAATTTATTAAATACATTTAACAGAAGAATCAAGGCCAATTATGATTAGTTTAGTTATATTAACGTCGCGCTTTAAAGCAACACTAGGGCTATTTTAGGATAGACCTCGTAATTTTGAGCTGTGGTCAGATAACAAGGGTGACCCCTGAGCTGGCACTCCCTCTCCAAACTTCCACACCACACCAGCGAGAAGACATTTGACCGGCCCCGAAGAATTTAACAGCACCAAGCCCGATTACACGACGGTTTTTCGGTAGAATAGGGTCTCAAACCCTAAACCCTATGGTTCCGAGTTTACCACCAGGCCAAATATCAAACTTTTAAAATTTGCAATTGTGAAATATTTGATTAATGCCACTAATTAAAGCTTCACAGTAAAGAAATGCTGAAATAATTTTGAAAATCATAGCATTAATTTAAATCGATAACTCTTCTTTAAATAACGATTATTAAATCTCAATTATTAAATTGATATTCTGTAGTCGATGCTTAAGAATATATCCCTCAAGTTAACTGCAATCAATCTATTCAGTATATAAGAGGTAGTTTAAAATTGTAATTGCGCTTTTGAAACGTTTATTGATAAAGTACCATTTACTATCAAGAAGATTAGTAAAAAGTATTTGCTTCATGGATTGAATTGCTGTAGATATTTTTTTCTCAAATAGTGATCCGTAAATTTTTCTCAAATTAAGATACATTAGCTTAAAGAACAAATATATTAATTTTGTATATAAACTTTGACAAATTTGATGAATTTCCAATAACCTACAGACAGTACAAACTATTTAAAATATACAGCATATACTATTTAAAATATTCTATTTGTCTTAAAGCCTTTAAGAATAAAGTTTTGGGAACGTATTTTGTTTGAATGAAAAATAATCTCCATCTTTTCAGAAATGAAATACATTTTTTATTTGTGAATAAATTGTAGTAAAATCGCATTGACAATATGCTTTGGGAAAATAAATCAAGTTACAATAGTAAAAACATGCAAAATATATTTCATAACTGTGTTTACCTGTGAATATTTTTCATATTCATATGTAAACATAGTTAGGGGAGGGGGTTCTCTATAGAGTTCATATTATTCATAAATTCTATTTGATAAATAAATTTGAAAATTTTGATTTCGTCTTCTGGCAGAGAATCGTTATTTTCAAAATCTGTTTTGGTTTTTGCTTAGATAAAAAAAAATACTTTATGAAATAGAGGTTGCATTTTCTTGATAGTCTTATTCGATTCGCAATTCAAAACACTATATATCTTAAGTCTTATTTTCTATTAATAAATGTATTATTATTAGACAAAAATATTACAATATAGGGGTTTATTTATTCATTTTTAAAATTTTACATTCATACACTTTTTGCCTACAGCTAACTTGTCTTATAATTTGTCATTTTTAAACATTGAATGGCTTAAATTAATTGACAACATAAAAAATCTTTCATTATTTCAATTCATTGTTTCACTGTTCAGATACTACTCTTTTTTTTTAATTTTCTAACATAATTTGGATTTAAAATATTGATTTTAATATTAATTCATACTTCAAGTTTAATAATTTATGACAAATATTACAATAAGATTCTTTCCATTTTTCAATTCCACTTTTATCTTTTTTTCCCTTAATAGAAAAAAAAAAGATAAAAGTGGTGGTTTATTCTATGAAGATTTCTCTATCATTTATACTGATCTAATTTCTATATCATTTTCAGTTACATTTTGAAAGATATGTGTCTAAATGGTCAAAAAACATTTTTCATAAGCGAAGGTTATGAATTTTCGCAATAATACTGCCGAAAGTTACGGTTATATCGAATGGAAAACTCACAATATATAGTTGTTTTTCATGGAGGCAAAAGTTATATTACTTTTTTTATTACATGTAATTATAAACATCATTAACTTTAGATGTAAAAGTTAAAATGCAAGGATAATTTTATTGCATTAAATTGCATTAATTATTACATTACAATAAATTAATTAAATAAATTAATAATGCATTAAATTAATTATTACAATAATAAATAATTAATTATTACATTAATTTATTGCATTTTATTGCATATAAATGTAAAGTGGGAACAATGATAAGCTTAAAATGTTAATTTGCACATAACAGTACTGCTGATATCCTGCTGATATCTAATAAACTACTTAATACATAAAGATAAGATTAACGACGTATTTTGATTCTTAATAGTAAAATGTTAAAGACTTGATTTAAAAGTCTGAAAAAATAAACTTAGAAATCTGGAAAATATTTAAATACGTTACTTGAAATTTTATTCATTTATGCAAAAAAATAATAATCGATAGACTTCCATTTCAGCGAAATTACGATTATCATACTAAAATGTGCAACTTTCGGGTTAAAACCTTAAGAGTGATTTAGAACCGCCACTTTTTACAGCGTCTGGTGTGCTCTTAAACATGTTTCATCTTTATGATAATTTTATAGCAGTTATTACCGTGTTTACATTTCCCAGCTGTTCTTAAGCGTTATTGTGGAATCGCACGAGGATTTTATGGAAAAAGGTTCTATTTTTTTATCCCAGTACTCTGAATATTAATCATGCTAAAAAACATTATGCGAATAATTTAATGAAAGTATGAATTAAAAGTTTATTATAATCATTACGGGAGAAGATTGAAAGAAAGTTGAACCGTCAATTCAAAAATTGTAACTTATTAATTTTCAAAACTTTATTCGCCCATCTATATATTATTTTTTAAAAAAATCTTATTATTCTTAACATGCATAGAAGAAAAAAAATATTATCAATATTGTCATAAAATCGCCTGCGAACCGCTTTAAAGAGTAAAGAGTATTTTTATAAGAATAATTAAAATAATTTTTTTTCTTTTTTAAATTAGTGAAATAATAATATTAAAATAAATTTGTCATTAGCAAAGAGCTAATTTTATAATTTAAGTGATTTAAAAATGGTTTCTGGGAAATATTAAGTGCAAAACTAATGGAAAAGGCTTTAATAATAAGCTTAAATAAAATTATAAAATAATTTGGAAAAAAAATTCTTAATAATAATCTGCTCCCCCCCCCCGATAACCCACCTTGACAACTGAAGATAAGATACAACGGCATACCTACAGAGTATTTTGAATGACTTTTGCAACAATATTTCGATTATCTGAATCTATCTCGATCTATTCGATTACGGATATTTTCCAGTGTAAAAACACTACCATTTTTATTTATAGTAAAGTGATGCTTCTCAATGTATCTATTTCATAAATGTACAATTCTTGCCCCATGATGGTAAAATTTCACATTTGTATTCTTCCAGACCAGAGAAAATTCTTGCTTAACATCTCGAAATCCGAAAGAGTTAAAAACTAAGCAAGTGGTTTTTAGTTTTCTTAGAAAATTATCACGAAATTGATTTTTACACACTCTATTAACGTACAAAAGAATATTTCTTTATCGAACCATTTTCATTTCCCAATCACTTAGTTTTATTTCAAATTCTTTAAAATTTCATTTGATGCAAAATCTGTAACAATTTTTCTAGTGCTCCAATGAAATTCAAAGTAATCGCATTGTTTGTTAAATTATTTAGTTTTAATTGATTAATTATTAATTGATTTTCTCTAGAACTTACCTCTGAAGTAAGAGTTTTACTTTTTTTAATTTCTACGCAGTAATTTGTAAAAGTCTGATTCTAGGAAATTCTCAATTTCATGAAAAAATTCTTTAATCTTTAAATATATATTCTTTATTCTTTCAATATTCATTCTTTATTCTTTAAAAAATGTATCCCATATTAACTATTTAATCGCCTGAAAAGCCAATATTCCATCCTAATAAGTTGGTCTCCAAACGCTGAAAGTGTAAACATAAAGTTGAACTCTGCTAACAATTTTCAAATTTGTTAACGCTATAGTTAATTTCCAAAAAAAAATGTTAAAGCTATGGATAAAAATTTCATTATATTTATATTTAACATATTTTTTAAATTCTTTTTGTTCAATCACTTATTTTCATATCTTTTTTGTTTCTTACTATTTAATTTTAATGCAAAAATATTATCTCTATCCGGAACAATTAATTACTCTATTAACTATTCGGAATATATTTGTATTGGTTTTCTATTTATTGAGCAGAAATGTCATGTTTCTCCTGATATAATTTTGCAATCAATTTACCAATTTCTGATAATATTCTATTATATAGGTTAGAAATTCAGTATGATTTTAAAACATAACAAACATAAACATAATTTTAAAACAAACATCCATTCTCGTTTAGTGAAATAATTAATGCAAATTATTGATAAGAAACGAATTATCCGAAAGAGTACAAGTAGAGTAATTCAAAGAATTTGAAATTATAAATGATTTAATATTATTTTTATTGCTAGTGATAGAGCTGTTTTACTGTCCCCTAAGAATTATACTCTATGCATTAATCAATTTTCAATGTCACAGGCAATCAATTAAAAAAAATTCAAATTTAAATAAAAAATACCTGTCATGATAGTGTACCAATTAGGATACGAATTCGCAGGAAAAATCGGGGTAACATAAGGTGCCCGAACTCCATTCTCCGCGAGTTTCCTGAATCCTGGTAGTCCGGTGCTATCTTGATCTGGATAATCCCATCGACAACCATCCACTAGAATTAAGAGTAATTTGTTTGCCCCGTCTCCTTGGTTACTTTCACTGTGACTGTAATACCCGAAACTAGATGACTGTCCCGCACAAAGAAACAAACCGATGCAAGCCAGCATTAAAGTCCCTGTGTCTTGGTTAACGGGAGACATGGTCCCGTTTGCCGGATAGTCCTGTGGTACTTTCCGGGAGTGAGGGAAGGATAACGCGCGTCTGTCGGTTAGTCGGCCGGATCGTCGACTGCTGCTGGTATCTACTTGGGCCGCACTCGAAGGGATGGGGAGTGAGTGCCTCCTCTCTCGTTGTACTTGCTCCTAGAGAGCGCGGCAGAGTAAACTGAGATGGGCACTAATGGGAGAAGAATTAGCACGTGGCGGGAAAGGTTTATTTTGAAGTGACCTTGGGGATGCTTCTGGGGGGGGGGAGAGTAAGAATGAAATAAAATAAAAACGGTTTTACATGTTATTAAAAGTTTTACTTAAGGAGGAATTCAGCATTTAAATGAATGTATAAACGACTATATGGATATAAACTGTGTGTTTTTGTATGAGGTTGTACTTGTGCGGTTTGGCGCAATAGTAGAATTTATAATTCTAATTGATTAATAAAGGAATATAATAATTTTTGATAACTACAAAATCCTTCCTTTCCCTAAATTAGATTTTGAAAAAAATTTTGACACGAAAAGAAACTTTGGAAATTAAAAAAAAAAAATCTCTTACTAGCATTCTAATTAAATATTATCTCAGTCTGTAACTTTTTTCTTCTTTCCTGTGATCCTCACATAGATAAGACGCCATAAATGTCTTAAGATAATAAATGAAGTAGTTTCACACACTTTAGAACTTTAATCATACTTTTTTCGAATTTAATATTTGCAGATATCTACAGGAAACTGCATTACATACTGCTATCAGTTTTGTTGCAAATAGCAAGTACTGATCAGTCGAAAATAATTATGAATAACTGCAAATTATTGTAAAAGAAAGGAAATTCTTCAATGGTTGTGGAACTACGTTTTTCACGCACACACACACACATATATATAGCCTGCTGATAAAATTTTGACTTACGGGCTGGTAAGCTTTTAATTCGAGTCTTGATCCCTCCAAAATACCGTAGTATAAATGTGTTTGGTGCTTTTAAGTTTAATCGTGGCCAAACGCTTTCCCAATGATGTGCTGCGGAAGTTTTGATAGAAAGATGTCCGCGCTAGTATCATCCTCGCCATCTGATCGCAGTCTCGAAATAGAACCGTATATAATATAGTTTGTATTACGTCCAAGTTAACTTTGGATATCAAAAATTTGCCCATAAAAAGGATTTTTTCTTAATTTTAACTCATTCAAATCATCAAATAGAAGCACGCAAATATAATTAGCTTGGTACCAGGTAACAATTTAAAAAATATACCCCTTCTTTTTTCCTTGTAATTTCAATAAATCCTAAATATTTTTATATATAATTTTCAAGAGTGTTTTCATTGTTTCAATGAAATTGAAGCCATCTTCGTTTTTTATACAAATATTAAAATTATGTATTTTTCTTTAATTAGTGATAGCTCAGATAATAGATTTTATTTACTCTTTATGAGCAAACGTTTAAAAACACTAATTCGTACCCTTTGTGGAAAAAAATTCTGACAAAATTCCTTATCCACAGCCACTGCTCGTTTTATCATCAATTATTCGTCAATTATTATTTTATACGGAAGCATATGCCTCTAAGATATATCCTAAATGTTTATATTTTTCACTGCTACACACACAAACACACACATATATATATATATATGAAGTAATAAATTCAAAAATGTAAAATCATGAATATTGTTTAGAAATTTGAATAAACTCTATAGCGATTTTCAAATGCATATGTAGTTCTTTCTTTGGCAGACAAAAGCTGTATAAATTGCTCCAATTTGAAATCTCCGGAGATTTCCGTTGACATTGTGTACTAGAAACAAATCTTCCTCCGATGCTGAATGAATTCAGTGCCATTTATCTGGATGAGCCTAGTTTAGGATATGTAAAGGCATTCGGCAGATATGAAAGTTTTTTGCTGTTGCTGAAATGCTTGTTTTTATCATGCAGAAACTGTTATTTCTGAACTTATTTTGGATATATGGTAGAAAATATACTGTTATATTGGAATGAAAAGATCCCTTCGTCGGAAATTAAACACATTTCAGTGAATGTTTTTCTATTTTCTTGGCTACTTTCTATGGCCTATTTTTGGCTTATCCCATTTGTTTGTTCGAAATAGCAAAATAGCATATTTGATAATCTGCTGCTCAATATCTTTTAAATCTAACAGGTAATAAATATTATTAGTTATATTTATTAATAATTAGTTATTATTATTAGTTATTAGTTATTAATATTAATTATTATTAGAATGATTTAAACTCAAGTAAGTATTTATTTTCTCTGATTAGGTGATTTTTTTTTCCAACTTATGCAGACCAATTTTTAATATGATTAATGCAAGTAACATAATAAACCTTATTAGCAGGAAATGTATATTTTCCTGTTATAAATTTAGGCTATATTAAAATAATTTCAAAGCAAGTTTTGACATCACTCTTTCTGACCAATTTCAGTTTATCATAAATCATTTGTTTCAAACTCGCAGATACGCTAGAAGATTGACGTATGTATTTTAAAACTGCTGATGGATTATGCCAAAAGTAGATTATTTGAGTAAATAAATTCTAAAAAAAATTAAAAATCAGTAAATTTTCAGTAATGAATTTCTATCTTGTAATTGCAATTATAGCGTTTTAATTGACAACGAATTTTATTCAGTCTTTAAATATATTTTTACTCAATTTTAAACAAATATTAAGCTCATAAGGATTACAAATAATCTTGTGAAATTTATTTCTAAATAATCTTTATATTTGGATCAAATAATTGAATATGCTACTTATATAGCGCTACTTTATTTAACTTTTCTAAAAGACTGATGAATAACCAACACATTATCAACATATTCGTTTGATATTTTATATTTTTAATGCTTTAAACTTCATTAGTTTAATAAAAAATTTATGCACAGCTTTATGTGTATGCTAGGAAAAAGTAGTGTAGGAGAAAATGCAAAAAAATACAAAGTAAATATATATTTTTTAAAATAAATATATGAACATGACTATTGAAACGTAAAAGTTTATAAATATTTTATTCAGAATTACTTTACTGGGAGTATTCAAAGTTACTTTATACACATAATTTACTTTGTTACTGATTAGTAACAATCTTACCGACCTTCAGCATTTAGTAACCATTTTTTTAAATCTCTGCTCTGCAAATAGATTATGGAGAAAAGATCTTAAAAAGCATAAATCTGTTGACGAACAGTATCATGAATATAAACAGTATTCAAGTTCTACAAAAAAGAAGAATTTCATAAATAGTCTGTATTCTGAAATAGAAGATATAATTATACCAAGTAAATAAAGCATTCATACTTATACTCACATTTCTTTAAAAAACAATATTTTAACTTTGAAAGTTGAAAAAAATACTAATAACTGGTTACTTATAAATACATTTAATGACAAATGAACTATTGAAATTTATAAATAAATAGAGATATTCTGATCTTTCAAATACAAGATACATACGAATGGCTAGATAAAGTTTTTGAGAAAGTCTCTTGACGAGGAATTCTTTAGTCAAATGACAGCATAACGTAGCTTATGATTAATAACGGACTGCGTGAGAAATTGGTTTGTTACTTTTGATTCATTACATTCTCGAAGCAATGATTAATGTTTCCCCATTCAAAAAATGTTGAATAGAGAACTTCCAAGGATTTCCGCCTTTTTACTTTCTGAAAGATGTATATCTATCAAGAGAGGAGGAGGTCTTAGTATTTCGTTGATAACAATAAATATACCATAACATGTAAGTTTGTGAGAAATATTTATAATCGTGGATCTGACTGTTAGTATATATGGTCATGAACAAAACTGCAACATAAAGGAATTAAGAGAAACATTTGATGTACAAAGTACTAAATTTGTTTGTTAAGCAGATATTTTATATTGCTTTTGAATTCTCTTGCTTTACTTAGAACATTAAAAATGCGAATACTTTTTTTTAAGTTTATAAAATACAGCTGAATACTTATATCGAACCATTGTGATTTAGTAAATGAAACTTTTTCAAAATTATTTGTAAAAAATTGTTATTCTAGTTTATTTAGACTGAATTCAAACATCGTTTTCTGACTATCCCTTTGATTAATAATATTATATTTCAAGAAATGATCAAAATATAATTGCTCACCTTATTGTTACACTAATAATCTTTGACGACCAGTTAATTCCCAGGGAATATCGGCTGTTTTAGTTTCAATGAAATGTCTTAAACATGATGTAATGCCAAACAATTTAGTTTGAAGAGCATCAAAACACACATACGTATATTCAAAACCTAAATGCTTTCAAGAAATTTCAAATCAGTTGATTTACAGTCCAACCCATTCAAAATTATTTTTATTGATTGGCTTCTTTAGGGATTATGAAATATCAAAACTTATATTAAGCGAAATATATTTTTCCTTGCATTTCGGAACTGAACATGTTTTTCAAAAAAAAAAAAAAAAAAAAAAAAAAATTAAATGTCTTACCATTTCTTTACTTCGTTTTTTTTCTTCGTGAGGGATATATATACCTATTAACTTGTTATCAATTATGGGTCTTAAGATAAGTTCGGTAGATATTTTAGTGCTTTCAAAAAATAATTGAAAATACTTTTTTCAAAATTTTTTACCAAAGACAATGTCAGAGCAATTAACAACAGTGCCTCAATTTCTGAACTTTTTTGTCCGTATTTATTTATCTAACTATGGAAAATTTCTAATTATTGAAGTCATTAGTTTATTGCTTTTCTACTGTCATCAGCTTCCACACAAACAGAAGTTTAATGCATTTATCATGCTTAAGGCATCTAAAATTTCGTATTTGAATTATTTTCTCCCATATAAATATCTATTTTGAATTATTTGCTTTTCATAAAAAAATTAAATTTAAAAAAAATAACATAATTTCTTTTACTAAGAAGATACCTTACCTTAAGATAATTTACAATTGATTCCTTACGTATCATTTCTTCTTTCCTGCATTCAGATTCTTTTTTATTTTTTTATTTTTGTGTTGACTCTTTTTAAATTAATATTTCCAATATCTTTCAGACTTTTGATTGGATTTCAATCTCATTCAAACAAACCCATTACAACTTACTTAAATATATTTCAAAATTTCCAATCATAAATACCTTTTAAAATAATTAGCCCTCCATAACATTTAAATTATTTTCTCCCATATAAATTTCTGTTTTGAATTATTTGTTTTTCATTTAAAAAAATAATAAAAGTTTTTAAAAAGAATTAAAACTCTAACTTTAAAATATAAAGTTAAAACTGATATTTTAAATGCATATACTTCGGATTAGTTAAATTAATTTGAAGAGGTAGGTTGATGAAACTACAAAGTACGTGTGGACTATTCACAAAATATTTCTCTTTCTGTTTCGAGACTTTCTCAGCAAGCATCTCCTGGTATGCAGTACTATCTTAAAGAAACTATTTACATGGGATTAGAAAAAAAGGACTGAGCAGCTTGATCATTAAATGCCAATTTGAGTTCCTAAGCTAGATTTGATTTTCACCAAAATTTAAAAATAGTGTTAATAAGCTATGATCTAGTTTTTACCAACTGGCTTATATGTAGTATTATTTATGTAAAAATGTGTTAAATTTATTTGTGTAAATTAACAGAGCAGTGTCCATGTTTAATCTCCCGTCCCCAACACCGAATAATTGAAATGAGACGCGTTAATATTTATAATTGAAATAATAACCTATGTGCAAGAAATTGATTTAAATTAACACCTCTTTACAGGAAAGGTTTACTGTAAACAACTAAAATGAAAAGTTACCAAAAAAAGTACTATTAAACATCTAAAAAGGCGTCTAAAATACTGAAAGGCTTAAATAGCATTTTTTTTAAATCTTTGCTTATGATTACATTTTAAATATTATTGATTCTATCGTCCAATTTCATGACTTGCTACTCTTGGCAACAGTTTATTTAAATAATGCCTATAATTAGAATCGCATGTTTCATTTTCTGATTTAAACTCTAAATCTGTCATAGCTCCAGAGGCAAATATTAGTTTTAATGTTGTTTCAAGGACAGGCGTCGAGAAGAGGAGATTTAAGATTAACATTATAAGTGAAACGAGTCAGAACGACAGGCACGAAGGTAGGTGTTACGAATTACAGTATCTAAGGATTACATGACACTGTGTGTATTATCTTTCTTTTGTACATATTACATACTCTTTCTTGTACTTTGCTTACTTCTGTAAATACCTCATGCTATAAATATGTGCATTTGAAATCTCTGGAGTTTATTCTTACCAAGGAATAAAATGATTCTCCTACAGTAGGAAACCGAAACTTTTTAAACAATGCCATTTTCATTGTTATAAAAAGAAATATGCGCATAAATTTTATAAATATTTATTTTGATTTTTCCACATTTTCAAGTACAGGAAGCCGGAATGTATGGAACAATTTCTAGAAAATCATATACTTTAAAATCAAATTTAATTAATCAAATATTTGCAATATATATGAAGAAAGTTATATTTCGCAATATATAATATTGCAAATATTTGAACTATAAATATTGATTGAAAATCTATTTTAGTTATATTTTCTTACATATATCTTAAATAAAAGTATACAATTTTCTTAACTTTTAAAAGATGCACAATGTACATTTGATTCACTCTGAATCAGCACATAAGAAAATTTTCTATTGCATTATGATTCATTACATTTACTGAAATTACTTTTTGATTTATTTTTTAACTTTGTAAATGTATCATTTAACTTAAAATGTTTCAGTAACACTATGCATAAAGAATCAAAATGAAACGTAAACTTTTCTATCTATTTAATCATTTTTCAAAATTCCAACATATATATACAGGGTGATCAAAAAAATAACAGGAGGTGTTCTGTGTCGTGTATCGTGTTATGTACTGGACGAAATATAACAAAATTTGGCTCCCATGCACAATAAAGTATGCAGGTTATGATTTATCAAGAAAAATAAAATTAATACCAAAATCGCCGATAGAGGAAATCCTAGCTCTGCAAGTGCATAATGTGTGGAAAAAGAATGCATAACTGCCAATTGAAACACGAAACAGCAACACAGCAACACAATACCAATGAACTTACAAATACAAATACTATAGCAACTTACAAATTTGGCTCAAGGTGACCACCAACTTGATGTTCCAATAATTGCATGAGGTACATGAGACTTTCAATGGTGACTCGTAGCATATATTGGCATCATTCGTCTGACATACAACGTTATTTGATTTTTTAAAGTAAGAAGGTCAGGAACATGTTCCTGATACACAACGTCTTCCAAGGAGTCCCTCATCCAGAAATTCCCAAGATTCAAATCAGTGTTATCAGTTAATGGGTGTTATCTTATACGGATAAAATATCAGGATCTTATGCAATATCTTCTGCATCGTCGAGAACGAGATATCTGTTTGTCGTGATATTGAACGTGCATTGCTGGCATCCTGCATATTAGCTCTTGCCTGATCCATAACGGCAGTTGCAACTTCTTCAACTTGTTCCTTCTTGATACCTTTACGTCCTCGGCCTGGTTGCATACAAAGAAATCTTGTTGTTTCAAATCTTTCAACCATTCTTCATTAGTTATGGTAATTGATCCTCTACTATTTTAACCGCTAGTATTCACGAGGAGCAACACTGGCGTTTTCATCCCTCTGATAAAACAGCCTGACTAATATTGAGCGTTCACGTAAAGACAACGCAATCGACGGGCTGATTCGCTGCAGAATGACATAAATTCCCGCAACTATTCCTTTTATCTTCAATGTCATGTCACAAAGTACCCGTATAAGCAAATTACATAATAAAGTTTTCTATCTCAGCGTCAGGACTTCGTTTATCGGTGTTTTCGGGTACTAATTTTTTTTCTTGATAAATCGAAACCGCATACCTTAATGTGTATTGTGACCAAATTTGTTATATCTCGTCCAGTACATAACACGCTACAGGGCTCCGAACACCTCTTGTTATTTCTTGATCAAACTGTATATCCATCTGCAGGTGAAACATCCTGCAAAAAAGATACAGTTTCTCTGAAGACAATAAATCCAGTCTTCAAACAAGAAAATCGGGATTTATTCGAAGGATCATGTCAGTATCTTATCAAAGGTATCCCGAAATAACCTTGCGTATATGAGATTATGTGGTATTATAGCAACACTTATATTCTAGGATCTTACTATTTTATTTATTTTAGATCTAAACATGGAATTAAGTCTTTGCTAAAAATGACTTCACTTCTTAAAGGTCAACTTAGATCAATAAAAAATTTCATTTTAAGAACTGTTCAGAAGTTTATCTTCATTATTTCGTAGAATACATGAGAGGAATAAAAATAAAATATCGATCGCTTTGAAGAACGTTTAGTATTTACTTTTAATAAAATTTTAAAGTTCCGTAACAGTTTTTTTAGTAGCACAACTTACTCTACTGTATCTTTACTCTACTATCATCGTGAAAATATCATCCAATATCTCAAATCACAGTGAAAAAGCAATCCAATTCAATTTTACAGAATTGATTTCGTGAAGAGATTGGATTACTTGAGAAATTAGTGCAATTAATTTTTTAATTAAAAACTCCGAAACCACATACGAAAACAAAAGTAAATAGTGGTATATATAATGATTTATTTAGGGCAAAGGAAAAGGAGGGCTTTTAATTGAAAATATTTAATCAAATATAGGAAACAAACAGTGGCAAAGAAGCAAAGAAAAGAAAACGTCATACCACAAGTAACGTTTAAAGAAATGGCCCTTTTCTGGACCAGTTGCGCGTTTTTATAATTCATTTAATAGCAAATTTATCTATAATCATTAATTTTAATTATTAATGTCCTCAACTGAAAAAAATGTTCTGTTTTAAAATATAGCAAGACTATGGTTGTGAAATGTATTCCTACTTCAAATGGAAGGTTAATGAATAAATCCTGAATGAAATATGAAAATTTATATTATTTCTATATTGAGGAATGTAAATCCATTGCCTTGAGACATGCCATTAAAACTTTTATTTACGGCATATACACCGTTAACTATATAAGATATTATAGGATATTATTTTATAGCAAGATGGAAATCTCAGATCAGCGTCTATAAAGAAAAAATCAATTTACCATTTTTTTATTGAACATTTCAATAAACAATGAACTTAACTAATTCCTTAAACTAACTATAACTAAAAGTAAAAATGAAAAAAAATTCCAAACTAAAAACTTTTCCCAAGTTTTCACAATTTTTGCCTTGGAAAAACTGCTAGTTTAAGCTGCTGTGATGCATTTAATGTAGACTTCTTTGTCCAGTTTAATGCTCTATTAATTTTTCTGCTGGAAAAAGTATTTAGTTTCAACTCATTAAAATAATTAAATTTGGGATTGAGTTTTAGCAGGAAAGTTATGGGGACAGAAACGCCTTTTACTGGTTTACTCTGTAAGCATGCCCTTTATTAATCATCGCCCATTTAATGGAGACTAATGAATTAATAGCTGGGAGATCAGCACTAGAGTTAAAAGAAGGCATAAAATATTTTGGCTGAACTGTGTAACCATAATGAGGTGAAGTTCTTTTCTTTTTAAATTACTGGACACATTAACTCATTAGCATTCTTTTATATACAAGAATTTTTTTCATACCTGAGTTATATAAGTATGGCCTTTGCTCCAACAGAAACACTAAAGATTAGAATTTTAGATTAAACTGTTTGCGAAAGTTGGAAATACACCAGAAGTCTTTTTATTTAATATTTCAAATTAGATTTACTAATGCAATAATAATGAATGATCATTTCCCCATCTTACAATTTAGTTTTAGGGTTTTTTTTAACAATATTTTTATATTTAGCATAAAAATTAACTAACAAAACTTCGAGGAATATCTTTAGAAGAAAATGTGCGTCACCTTTATAAATTAAGGGCATTGGATTATTATAGTACCATTGATTCTCTAATTTCAATTTACTACTTTTCTGGGATTGAAGTTTTTTTAAAAAGTGAAATATTTAAGGAAGCATTAATAAATTTCAGTAGTTAAATCATTTATGCATAATAACAATTTTTAGTTTAAATTTACTCACTACTCGAGCTTTCAATTATATGTGGTGTTTGTAGTTTTATCCTTTTATCCTTTGTAATTCATTTTTACGTTTTTTTAAATTTTTTTATATTACGATTATTGATTAGTCAATTTATTTTTAGGAAATATCTTCAAATTAAAAAGCTTTTGTCATAAAATTGTAAATTTATAGCATTGAAATATAAGTTGAATTTTTATAATAATCTTTAAATATCATATTTTTGTGAAATTTTAGTCTAGACAATCAGGGTTAAATATTCATACATAGATTCAAATGTTTATGCAATAATAAATGTTAAATAAATAGAGGTAGAATTAGTTTATTTAAATTAAATTTGTTTGACAAATATTCCATATGTACTTAGATTTGTTCAAGAGGAAAAAGTGAACCCAGTAAATAATTTAATTTGTATCTTTAATTCAAATTCAAGGTACAATTATATAATACAAAGGACATTTGGGAAAGACTTAGAATGAATACTGAAATATTAATTCCTTCTGGATACTGTAAAAAATTAAAAATCTTTAAATATAATGAAACTCATCAACAAAAGCTATTACTTTTAAATTAAAAATATAAAGTTCTTATAAATTTCATAAAACACATGAAAATATCTTGTAACACATTTACAGTCTTAACCGGACAAAAACAATAACTAAAACTAAACAATATAACAATAATTTATACTAAAAACTATATAAAATGGGAAACTCTTTTAAAACTTATTTTAAAATATTTAAATTAAACATATAATTAAATTAATTTCACTTTTACATTGATTGCTTATGAAGTAGTTTTAACAAATTTCAGTATGTTATAATCCGTTTTTAAACATATAACTGCTTGCAATGCATTATAATTTGTGCATTTTAATTCTAAAAACGACGATCTTTTAAAGATTCTATCACAGTTTGTTCGGATTGCAGAACAAAATGCAATAATGCTTCTTACACACACAACTGCAGTCAATTTAATTTTTTTATAATTTGAATGAACTTAAAAAAGTCAGAAAATAAAGGAAGACAGATGATTTTTTTCCAGAAAAGTAGAACACAGCTTTTTATTTTTTTTTCTGAAGTAACTTTGCAATGCACTGATAATGATTTAACATGAGCACAAATATTAAACAAATAAATATCAATACCAAAACTGAAATGATGTAAAAGTGCCAAATTTAGCATAAAAGCTCGAATTAGTTAAATTGTATGGTTTGAAATAATATTTTCAGTTACAAAGGAAACATACTACCCTCATGCCTCGATAAATGATTTTATAAATAAAATAAATAGAACCCTGTAGTACAGTCTGATGGATTGAAGATAAACAAAAGATAGAAAGTCGAATAGTTTTAGAAAGACATTCGTTATCAAAAGCTGTCAACAATAACAACAACAATAAAAAAAAAGACAATCAGGAATGAAATGTAATCAAACATTCCCTAGCGCAACCCGAGAAACGATTTTTCAGTCAGCTAGATATTTGTCAGTGTAAGTTGTAAGAAGTAGGTAAGGGTAATAGAATTTTACGCTTACTTTTTTAGCTGTTTTCCATTTCTAGGTGAATTTATATGCACTTGTGATGTTCTAGAATATAGATCCAGGTGGAAATTCAACTTATTAAATTATTGAGGAAATCGGAGAACATTTATAAAGTTGAATGATGCAACAGATAGGGTACAAAATAAAGCCCTTAAGATATAAGTTTTTATTAAAGCAGTTATGCAATTTATTTACTCAAAATATGCTACAGATTTATATATATATATATAATAAGAAGTAGGGTAAAAAAGAGATAAATTTGTTAAATTATTATGTATATACGTATATTTATGTATATTATATATATATATATATATATATATATATATATATATATATATATATATATATATATATATATATATATATATATATATATATATATATATATATATATATATATATATATATATATATATATATATATATATATATATATATATAATATACATAAATATACGTATATACATAATACTTTAGCAAATTTATCTCCTTTTTATTCTATAAAACTTTGTAAGAATTTCAAATCTTAGGTTTCCAATGAGCTTGAAGCATAATATGAAACACAATTGAATAAAACTACATCACTGTCCTATTTAACAACAGAAATCTCATTAAAAATAGATGTTCACAAATTTCATGAAAGAAATATTATTTACAATGTAATAGAACATAAATATTTAAAACCTCTATAATATATATGATGGAGAAAAAAAAATGTTTGCGTTTTCAAAACAAATACTTCTCAAAACAATCCGCTTTTGTAGATAAACTGCTTCATTTTGCTTGTTTAACTAAAATAACATGCATAACTTGATACTGACAATTCTTTTAACAAAACACCTTTAAGCGCCATATCTTAATCAACGTTAAATTCATGTTATTTTGAAGAATTTTGCACTAATTATGTATATGAAACTCCCTTATACCGTCAAATACCAATAATATCTAATTTTCCGGGAAATCTAACTTCGAACAGGCAGTATTTTTATATGCACAATAACAACACTATCTTATTTCTCTTGTAAACTTCACAAATAATGAGCTTCTTCCTTCCGTATTATTTCTTCAGTTTCCAATCTGAAAGAAAATCATAATTTTATTTGATAAAACAATGAAATAAATTTATATTTTATTGTGAAAATGAAATGTATTGTTGAAAATTCGAAAAAAAAAAAACATTTTAAAAGCTATAAAAAATTCAGAAAATAAATTGAATCAGAAAGACATTTATTACATTATTAAAAGACATTATTAAAAAAGACATTTTTTTAATTTTAAAATATTGCAAAAAGAATTTTAGTGCAATAATATTTTGAATGTTATTGCTAAAAAAAAAACCCAAGATAACTTTTTAATTAAAATTTTGCTTTAGGGTCCATTTCAACATTTCTAAGCATATTTTCATCACATTTGCTAGCTCTTTCTTAAACGATTTAACATTTGGAGCATCAACAGATGCACACATTCTCTGTTATTATTTGTATTAGTGGAGATATGTATTTTTAGATTTTTTCCCCATTGTGTGAACGCATTAAATACCTTCAAAACTATGGCGATATATTAGCAATCAATCCTAACACACTAACTACCATCAGTGAAGTGCTAAATCTGTCACTGATTTGTCCCATTAATTATAATTAATTCATATTGATAAATTAAAACATCATTAAAATATTCAAGAATGCATTTCTAGAAAATAGTTCTTTTTATTTTCAAACTCAATTCTCAGAAATTGATAAAAAGATGAAAAAAAAAATTTTTTTAAGTAACCCATTTTTTAATATATCTTTTGATATGAATTTCTGTTGACTGTTTAAGAGAAATGAAAATAGAAAATAGTTTTGTCAACTTATTTTCTATCGTTTTACCATGAAAGAAAGACCACGAGACTGATAACACAATACGTTACAGAAACTCATGATTTCCTCCCATTAGATTAGATTATAGTCCTGGTTTTATTGTGAATTGGACAGCTTACCGAGCAAAGAAAAAATTACTTGCAAAGTAAAAGTTACAGTAGCTTCCATCAGCCATGATGACGTCACGTCACTTGCTAATTACGTCACAATAACACTATCCTATCACGTGTGGGTGGAACTAATCAATCGAAATTGATAGCGCCAAAAACCAGTGACGTTCAGCAAAAACTTTGCCGGAAAGAAGAAACCCATTTCGGAATGCCAAGCTGCTGCTGCTGCTGCCACCGCCATATTGCTGAAGGTTTCCCGCAAATCACAAATTCTTTTCCAAGCCGAATTCAAATTTCACCAGGCATGAATAAAAGAAGCTTTCCAATGGTTTAAGCTCTGAATATAACTACATCTGAAGCTGAGAGATAAAAAATATCTCACCAGGAATTCTTGCTGGAGTGGGAGAAAAGGGGAATTTCTTTCTACAAGAATAAATAAAACTCTTCAACTTTCACTAATTCTAATATAAAACTTCCATGGAACCACGCAGCTTGGAAGAAATGTTGCTGATTTCTTATTTCTCGGTAGGAAATTGAAGTTTTAAATCAAACAGGAAGTATCAAAGAGAATCTGAAAAATAATTCGACCAGTCTTTTTTGAGAAAGTAAATTAAGCTCCAAATAAAAGTTTAGCTGCTGTGAAGTGGCAATGATATGTAAATTAAATCATTAAATATTGAAAATAATCTGATATTCAAATAATATTACTTTAAAAATGCACATTATATAATTTTCAAATTGATTCTGTTATAGTATGTGACTATAAAATAAATATGCTATCTGTTTATTATGCATGGAAAATATAAGAAATTTTCATAAAAAAGAAGTTCGAAAAATGCATGTTAAAATAGTGTAACAAGATAAGAGAAAATGATTCCAAAATCAAATAAACTGGATAAATCAAATTGTAATGTCCATTTAATAAAAATTAATTTCTTGTTTTATTGAATACGCTTTTCTTGTTTTTTAAAGAGATAATAAATTCATGTTTTAGAAATTACTATTGTTAACAAGACATTCAAAATTAAAGAATAATAAATAAAATGTTATCTAAAATGTCAATGCTAAACTTTATATATTGCTAAATCACTAAATATCATCAACGCTATAACTCAAAGCATCACTCAGAAAATAAAAATAAATCATACAGTTTATTAAATAAATAGAAATTATTATGTTTCTGATTATATTATTTTTAAAATATAAAATGACAATTTTTTACAAAACATTCACAGTCTATACAACATTAAAATTTATAAAAATGGAAATATCATGAAGTATTTATTAAAATTTGAATACGAGAACATTCAGTCAAAACAACTGACCAAAAAAATATCTGTTACGATATTTTTAAGTAGTTTGTAAAAAAATCCGAAATGTATGCAATTTTTTTTTCTGTATATGTTTGCATTATAGTTTTAGTTTTTCCTGATTATAAAAAAATGACTGATTTCTAACTTCTAGGAATGTTTCTTGACTCTAATTTTTGAGTTATGCAAAAGTTCTGGCTTTCCCTATCTTCTCAAGATCCAATTTCTGTAACTTTAATTCTCTAGCATTCTGATAGATAATCAGGGACCAAACAAGTGTTATTATCAATTAGATTTCGGTAAAATCCGCTTTTCAACGTTTAAAAGCTTGATACATTTTTCCATCTGCTGGATAAGTGTGGAGAATTTGCTGCTTGAATTTTCAGTTATACTTTTAAAAAAATGTTAAGTCTCTAATGATTCATTATCATTATTATTATTCATTATCATTGCTTGATAATGAAGAATTTGATTAAGACTATGATTTAAAAAAACTCTTCTTTCGTGCGTATTCAATGAAAGTCCATTTTAAAGGTCAAGGGGATTTTATCTGCTTTTGACATCCCAGTAGAATTTGAATTCCAACGTTAATAAAAATTCGTCAAGGGTGCTAGATCCATTATTTATTTCTTTAATGCTTTATTGACTAGATAATTGTCTACAGCTGTGCAGGTTTTTTCAAAAAAAATTATTCAATGAAATTTCGATTGAACCTCTTCACTCACTGCTAGCTATCCTTTTGAGTTAGTAATCCACCAAATCTATAAAATAAATGAGAATAATTCAACAGAGTTTGTTAATTAATATTTACAAAAACAAATTAACGATCAATTTGAATAACTGCGAAAAAATATCAGTTCTAAGTTTTTAAAAATAATTATGTTATTCAATTGAAATGGGAAAACAATGAATTCCTTTTAAAATAAATTTCATCGATGCTGCGCACAGAAATAAAATTAACAAAATTGCGGCTGCTTACTAGTGTATAAATAATAAAGTATTTAATTTTTTAATTTTAGGATATTTATTGAGTCAACATTTTGAATTTAAAAAATTGATATATTTATATTTTATTGTATAATTATATGATAAAAATTACGATGCATTATATTTATTATTTTATATATTATCAATAATACAAACTACAAATTTTTAGTGTATTATAAATATTAATAAATACGTATTTTAGTAAGTATTATTAAAATAGTTTTTTAAAGTATCATTGTTTTAAAAATTTTCTTAAATAAATATATTATCATTTTTATTATGAAGTGTTTAAAGAAATTCTTTGAATAATGGGAATCAAAGCTGAAACACTGTTAAAATATCACTCAAACTTGGTCGATAGCTTACTTTTCTGGATATATCCTATCTGATGTAAAAATTGTATATTTCTATTTCATGTATTATAAATGTCCTTAGACCATGTTAAAATAAACCTGGTTCCCATTACAGGAAGAAATAAAACGAAAGGAAGAATGAAAAAATAGCATCGTAATAGCATCAGCTTTCCTACTTTCTCAGGCGAGAGAGATGTTTGAGTAAGTTGAGATTTGAGCATTAAAAAACAAAATATGCTCAACTGTGAATAATAATACCTCATTGAACTATTCTTCCTTAAGAGAAAAATGTCTCCTCTATTTCTAAAGAAAAAAGTGTGGTGTCAATTAAATATTTGCAGTGCCTATTACCATGCTAGACCATAATCTTGGAATTATTTTAATGATTTTTTACGAATTGAATAATTGCATCAATCTATGACTAAAAGCTAAATAATTTTGATAAACATATTTATTCTTATAAGGTATAGTAACAAGAACTCTGCTTCAAATAAGAGATTTGTTAAAGAAGAAAATTGTGAATACGTAATTATTTTCTAACTACATGAATTCAAACTAGCATTTTAATTTTAATTTCTGAATTGTGGCAGTTTCTAGTGTTCCTAAGTTTTCAAGGTCTAATTTCTATAAATTTAATTTTGCTATTCAAAATGGGAGCATCAAATAAAAATTGTGAAAACACAAATGCACAGAATTTTAACCTTACATAGGGATGAAGTATGTGAAACTTTAAATTTAAGGCTAATAATAACTCATAGAGAAAATCCTGTTGCACAATATTGTGTCGTATTATTATTATTCAATATTCATCAATTTTATGCAATATTGTGAATATTGTTTAATACAATATTGTACTAATATGTACGTTACTATGCAACTTATTTTTCCTTTGATATGGCAAGAAAGGCTTAAAAATAAGTGATCTGGGATGCCGTTTCCTTCACATTTTCAAATATTTAAATCCACGTATTCGTTCCCTGAGTATTATAGTGTAATTTTTAAGTGAAATAATGCCAAAAAATATAAATTTAATCATGAAATTTGAAAATATTCATCGATGGAAAATAGTTCGGCTTAATCAGTTTGAAAATTCAATGCATAAATATGCAAAATTCCATTTTTCGTTTCTATAAAATAAAATATATTTATTTTCTATAACTGGGTATTTATTCTGTTGGACATACTAGAACGCATAAGATAGAATTCTCTTAATTCCTTTCATAGGTATATAACATTATAGAACTTACGGTGGGTATTAATGGCTGCAAAACTAGAGAACTATCGGAATAAAAAAAAAAGCAGAAAAGAATGGAAAATAAAATGAGATTAGATGCAGTGAGGAAAAGCAATTTTATCCATCTCACAAGTTTGATACAATTGAAACTTCCACTCCAAGAAATAGATAGCTGCATGAAAAACAATAAACAGATCTGATAGCTTTTTTATTTTGTTCCCCCACCGATCGAGATATTTAAAGGCACATAATTCATTTTTTATGAGAACGTTAAATTTTATAATCTGACAGTCAAATATCTCCAAGTCCATTATTTAAAACTGAAAAAAGAAGTACATATATTTATAACATGCGGAAATCTGGCGTTTCACAGAATGATTTGTCGGAGAAATTTGATTTAGCAATAAAGAATAAAAGAATTTTCCTTTCTAATACTGTCTTTAAATACATAAAAATATTTGGTATGATATAGAAGAACAATAGTCATTTTTTTATAATAAATTCATAATTAAAACGTGTGTTATTATAAAAATAATACTTTATAATTGGATTTCATTGCAGTTTTGTTGTTATCATATTCATTTTAATATAATGATAAAAATATCATAAATTTCAACTAAAATGGCAGAAACGCTTGAATGAAATTTTAAATAATTTCCATATCTAATTTATTAGTTCACATATTTTAAGGAATGCATTAAATTTTAAATAAAATAAAATTTGGAGTATTATTATACAAGAAAATTATATTTTTAATCTCAATGCTAATTTTTGTAACGAAATTTAATTTCCGTAAATCACAATTGGCCTGCAACTTCAGAAAAGTCAAGGCTGAAAAATTATATATATATATATATATAGGATTAACCCTTAACTGGGGATGTGCGGTCTGTGAGACCGCTAGCGATGGATTTTCGGTCACCCCTATTCTATTTTTAACTCAATTGAATGGATTGACCCTGTAGCTTCCTGTCTTGTGACCTTCAATATACGTACGCTTTTTCAAGAGATTTCAGCGAATGATTTTTAAAATAATTCTGTTATTTCTTCGAGCGCGGTCTCTAAGACCGCACTTCCCTGTGAATGTCCCAGTGATAAAAAGGCTTAGCAGATGGCGTTAAAACTTGGGCCCCGAAATATCATCCAATTTACTGATCCTATTATGAAGCAGTGCTCCACCTACTTTTAAATGGAGCAGAAAGTAATTTTAGTAATAAGGATAATTGTACAGAAGAGTTTTTTGATGAAAGTTCGCATTCAACTGATTTTGATATGTATGTTCAAACATAATTAATTTTTCTAGTGATAATGTATTTTAAAAAATTTATAAAATATATTAATATATCAAGAGATATATATACAGAATTTGTAGGTTGATTTTTATACTAGTTCTTAACCTATATGTTTAAAATGCCCTTGAAAACTGTGCTATGAAAGTCACACAAGCCGATAAAAAAAGGGCTAATTTTATCCATTGGCATTTTTTTTTCATATAATTGGTGAATTTTAATTTATATTGTCTTCTATATACCTTCATATACTGTAAAAATAAATATGATTTAAAAAGTAAAAAGTAATATATTTTTTCAAGAATATTATTGTAACATATAATTTGAGATGAAAATGTATGTTCCAATGCATTTACTTTTTTCAATGATAATATTTTTTTGAAAAATTTCTAAAGCATATCTATATATCAAAAAAAAAAAATATCTGCAAAATATATTGGCAGTTTTTCTTACTAATACATTCATTAGAAAATTTAATTTGAGTGTAAATGATATGCAGTCTCGTAGACTGCCCCTCCCCTGTTAAGAGTTAATTTTCTTTTTAAAAAAAAATGTTCTTTTTCTCATTATCAAAAGACTTGTTCTTTTTTTTTTTTTTTTTTACAAGGAAAATTTTATGGATCACGAATCATTAATGCAAGTGGAGTATAATTTTCTCTACTTCTTTACCATTGAGTTACAATCATTTCTGGATTTTTTACAGTAATATAATACAATCTTTTGGTAATCGGACTAATCTATTATCAATTATTTTTTTCTGGTTAAAAGATATATTTTTTCATTATTAATGAATTGGCGTAACTAAAAAATCTAAAATGTTAGGCTGTGAAATATATTTGTACAAATTTATCTATTAATTTCTGCCATGCACACAACAATAATTTTCAGTTATATTTTAATTGCTTCAGATGCACATGATATAATTAGTACTTCCTACTAGGTAAGATAATCATTATTGCTGTCTACATTTTTATGTGACGTTTCGAAATCAAAAAAGTTTTAAAATTAAAAAAAAAAATAACATAGAAACATATATTTTTAATGAACCATAGCATACGAAAAACATATTTTATTAAAAAAAATCAATTCAATTTTTTGATCCTAAAATATTTTTATTTTTTAAAGTAACGCAAGAATACTTGAAATCATATTTAATTAAAAATTCCTCGAATGCACTATTTCGTAATAATGTACGTTTTTCACACATATATATGTCATACTTTTCTCTGACCCCACAATTTTTCTGAAATATTGATTTCAAATATTAAGAAAATTTTGCTAATTTATAATTTTAAGCAACAGGTAGAAAAGCAGAAATAACAAGTGATAAATATAAGAATATTCCAAGCTTCACCAATTAAATATTAAAGCACATTTGATATTCATGGACTCAAATTTCATAATTTTTTACATGTTTCGATATTTTAAAGAAAATATTGCAGTGCTTTCATTTTAAATAGCACTCCTTTACGTTTAGATACTATCATTATTTATCTTATTCCTGTTTATTGCTTTATAAGGAACTCTGCATTGGTCAGTTTGACTCAAAACCACCTTGATTTTTAAATTCATTAGTTTGGGTACGTAAACCATTCTAATATTATTGCGTACCATTTATAAAGAAAGTGTTTTCATGAAACGAAGAAACATTGTACATAATTTTATCAAATTTCTAAAATTTTGTCGAGAAGAAAATCATATTCTAAGAAAACAATTACAAAACTCATGTAATTTTTTAGAATTTTCCATTGAAATGAATAAGCAGTCGTTTTATTTTAGAATATTTTCTTACTGAAAACATTGATTCCTCTTCAAATGATCATATTAATATAGGTTTCGAGATGTTTTTTAAGCTTATAAATCTTTAACAGGAATATTTAATATGGATAAAACTGCAGTTTAAAAAAAGTTCTTGATGATGATATTTTTATTTTGATTATGTTTTATTTCAAAAATAAAGCGCGTATATACACAAATAAACTTTGTGCCAAATTTGAAAAATAGGAATTGACAACGCTTTACAGTAATCTGACGTTCATTTTAATTTTCACAATTTATTTCTTAATCACTTTTGAAGTAATTAGTTTTTTTCAATTTCCCTTGCATTATTTATGGAAAGTTGCATGACAAAAATAAATGATATCACATTAAAATAGGTGTATATTTAAACTTACTTAATAAATTAAATGTTTAAAGCATTTTTATATTAATGAATAATTAAATCATTTCATGCTTTAACCTTTTCAAAAGTAATGGGACAAAAAAGTAAGTCTCTCAGGGTTTGAATCATAATTTAAGAAAAGAAATTATATAAAAATAATAAAATCTAGATTTATAACTGATGTGTTTTAAACACAAAGTAATCTTTTTGAAAAGAAAAAAATGAAAATCCAAATCAAATCGAACAAACTATATCGGATATAAAAGAAGAAATTTATCATGACAAAATCCAAGTTCTTCATTTTTAGGTTGAAATTTTCGAGCTCGCGTTTACTCACTTTAGTTTAGATTTCTTTCTATCGCAGGAGAACTAAGAGAGATCTGAAGTTTAAGTAGAAAGAAAGAGAAACACGTTAGAAGAAGCTAAACAAACAGTTCCAACTAAAGCTAATAAAACTTTGAACTGAGGAAGGAAGTATTCTTTCATATAAGTTACCTTCTCAATATTCAGTCTCTTTTAAGCCTCCTAGGATGAATTTTTGGATCTCCTAAAACCTATTTTTACTGTTTGATCTTTCCAGTTCCGGGAAACAAAATTATTTACGTATCTTTTGAAATGAAGAAATACGTAGCATGGATGAAAAGAAGGCAATTTTGAAGCTGCCATTGATTTGAAGAATCTTCGTATAATTCTACAACAGTCCAACTATTTTTGACATAAAACCATTTATTGACTTCGAATATATTTTTGCTGCAATAAGCATTCAGGAAGGAAATAATTCTTGAGGAACTTCTTTTACGACTTTTAAAACTCGAAAGTTTTAGTTGTTTATTTCAAGCAATTAATGAAAAGAAAATGCATGTTTTCTGAATTATATTCGCATGCGTCTAGATTTGTGGCATCAGCACGGTCTTATTTCAGAAAGTTTTAAAGAATACAAACTAAAATGCTTAGAATTGATTTGGAATCTTTTCGAAGTTTATTGTTAATTTAGAAGTATTATTAACCTTGTATTAAAAATACTAGTCATTGATTCTAACAAAAAAATACCCCATTGAATTTAAAACACCATTTGGCACAAAAATTCGAATTTCAGTACCACATATTCCATAATTTTTTAAATGCCGTTATGTTCATGATGTTGTTGTCAAACATAATAACCTGGTTTGATTTTCTATTATTCTGTTTATTTATTGATTAAAATTCTGCTGATGAAAAGTGTAAGTTTCTTTTACAAGATCATTTTGTGACTCACACATAGAGTAATTTGTACTCAGAATTTGAAACAATACACATTGATCTGGAAACAGTTGAACATGGATGAAAATGGTGCTTGTGCTTATTCCTTAAATATATCAAGGAATATATTGTTAGAAAGTAAATTCCTTCTTCCTTATAACAACAGTATTTGTACTGAAGTTAGAAGAATGGAGTCACCATGATTTCATATTTTCACAGTGAAACAAATTCATTTACATATATTTGAAAAGGAGGAATGGATGACATGTGTGCAATAGAAAACTGCATTAAACTTGCCTCTGCTGAAAACTGAATTTCATATTTTGCATTCGTACAATTATTTTGAAATGAAAACTTGCATTCAGATGTCAGCTAATAATAATAAATACCACAGTATAAAATTATTCTTCAAAAGTTCCTTTTTTAACTTTGGAATTTCCGAATTGCCTTTTATTTAACTTATTCAATGTAAAAAAAAATAACTTTTTGAAATTATGCTTCATAGATATTTGTCCCTTTATAAAAAAGCAGAATATTTGTAAAATGCAATAAAGAGAAGAATTCACGATATTAAAACTCAAGAAACTGAAAACTGTCATCATTTCAATACTTATTACTGCATAAATGTATTTAAAGAATTGAAGAAAGAAAATTGTTTATCATATAATATATCTTTTTTAAATTGATTTTTAAAACTTTAAATTTATTTGCTTTTATTATTATTTTTATTTAGATTCAAATAAAAATCAAGACAGAATGAAAGATCTAATAATATGGGCAGGCAAAATTCTTCTGAGGGTGCTGTATTTACATAAATCAAGTATATTTTGATTTGTGAAAAAAATACTAGAATGAATTGGAATATCTATTTGTGCATCTTTGATGCTTTTTTTATTATTCTCATTCAGTGTTTAAATGCTCAGATTATATTCTGTAGTCTTTATTCCTAACAATATTTATAAATTAGTGATATTTATAAAAAAGAACTTTTTGGAAAATAAAAACTAAATTTTAGGAAATAAAGACTAAATTGTAGAAATATAATGGGAATAGCATACCCCTCCCTCCCAGCATATAATGAAATAGTTGTTTTTTTTATGCATTTCTAAATTTCAATGGAAAAACACTGAAAGTGATTGGCATTCTTAACAGTTTTTGCTATTCTTAAAGCAACCTTAGTGTTATCACTATTTCTTATATTGATCCGCTTTCTTCCAAAAAAAATTTTTTTTTTCATTAGGTACATATTTTTTGCAAATATATATACAAATCAGTTGTATATAATTAATACTTGTTTAAACCCTGAAAACGAATTTTATTTTGCTTATAAAGGATTTCCCTTCAAATATTTGATTTTAAACCAAAATAAATCTGCGTGGTTTTTTTTTCCCGTTTTGATTATGATACCTATTATTTTAAAGAGTATTCACATTAGTAAATCGATATCAATAGTATATTTATATTTTATAATTCAGTATAATTTTATCGATATTTGTATCGATAAAATTATACTGAATACAAATCCATTGGCTTCTAGAAGAGTTCCCATTACTTATTTCAATTTTTTTTATTGATAACAGAAGTTAGATCATATGAAGATTAAAAGGTTGAAGCAAAAAGTTTCTTTTAACTGTACACCGAGAAAAATCGAATGTCTCATGGAATGAATGAAAAAAACTTGGATATCTCAAGTGAGTATTTTCAAAGATCTGTTTTAAGGATCCGTTCAGCCCTTCCGATCAATTCTTTCTCAAATATCTTATCTCTTTTCTTTATTCCTTGCTAAGCTACTTAGAACGGAATTTTATTTAAATCATCATAAAAAAACCATAATTAGTTTTAATAATTTGTATTTCAAACTGTACACTCGTTTTTAAAATTGATTGAAAATATTACATATTTATATTTAATTTTACATATTTCTCAATTGTCCTTAACAGGAATTTCCTAGAAGAATGAGCTCACATGAACATGAATTAACGAAGAAAAATGATTTACACATCTTGTTTCACAAAAGTTTTAAAGAACACATTAGAGAATTCATTTTTAAACGAGTCATTTAGATTTTCTTTTATACACAAGACCTTTTCTTATTTTCGAATTGATTTCTTTTATAATAGAAAGATAACTCATTCTAAGAACAAATGATATTAAATAAATCTTCCCTTGTTACTGATAGTAATTGTGACACCAAAACATGAAATAGTTTAACACTATCAATAACTTTCTTCATTAAATTATTCTATATAATCCATTGGTTTAGTGCGTAAAAAACGCGAATATTTAATCTTAAAGAAAACTCTGACATTTTAATAGTCCAAAGTTTTTTTAAAATTTTGCTCGGTGGATATTTATTTTTTTAAAGAAATGGGCTATTGAAATCTTTCGTTGAACTCAGAAGGCATTTTTTTTATTTCATCAGTTGAAGTTTTGGAAATATAAATGGAATAATTATTTTAAAAACAATTATCCCAACTATTAAATGATATATCACCTGAAATTATTCATTTACATGCGTAATTGCTTTTTACATCCATGTTGAGCATATTGTTACTTCAAGAAAAATATTAAACGAAATTGGAAAATATGTGTTTGGTTTAAATACATTTTTGATTTATTATTTGGTTATATAAACGATGACTGCCATTTGTATTAAAAAAAATCTAAACTTAACATTCGATATTTGGAATATTAGAAAACTGAAAACTTCTGATTGTTTTTGACATATATTGCTTAAAATAAGCTGGCGAAAATGCCTAAAATCACACAGAAAATTTTTGATTCTATTTTCTTCTAAATACTAAGAATATTCCATTCTAATTTACTCTATGTAGAGCTAATATTTCATTCTAATCATTTTCACTATAAAAATACATGAACTGTTGAAAGAAGAATTTCCAGAATATTTTTTCCATCTGGGATAAAGCGTTTATATGAAGTGTCATTGCTTTAAAATTCTGCGAACGTTACATTTCATTTTTCTTAAATTTTAATCCAAATCTCATTAACCAATTCTATTACTTAATGATACCTACATTCAAACGAAATTTGATTCATTATTATGCAAACTGTTTCTAATTGAAACAAATTTCATAAATATTCTCGAATTATCGTTTCTTAAAATGAACTACGCTAAGAATGATACACATTATAAGAATAAATTAATTGTTTCTGAAAATGGTTAATGAATAGGATTTTATATATCATAAACATTGCATAAAGAACATAACATTTTATCTCAATCTTGAAATCATAACTGCATCTTGGAATTTCACTATCCATAATGAAATGTCTTGTTAACTCAGATCCAAAACATTATATCAAAAAGCAATTCTTGAAAAGTAATACGAAATATGGAGGCAATTTTAATTATTTTGCAATTAATATAAAACGAAGAGCCCATATGACCTATTACTTTTAGTGTGGAATATGATTGGAGTTGAATTAAAGATATAGTAAATGAATAAGAGAAAACGCTTTTCTAATGGTTTTTCATATATAATAGTCAATATAATTTATATATATTTTTATATTTATCAATTTAAAGGGGAAACAAAGAAAAAAAAACATTTTTTTAAATACTTAAAAGTATGAAAGAGAAGAAAAAATTGCTACTGATATTTGAAAACAAAAAGCTGTCTTAGATTCGTGTGTTTTTAAATAGAACCTTTCCTTCAGAATATTAATGGCACATATTGCAAATTTAGATTATGTTCTTATTTTAGAGTTTAAAAAGGAAATAATTTTATTTTATTCATAAACTTATCACAATATCAAAATGCAACCAACTTCCATGCTGGTATACACAAAAACGCTTATTATTATGATTAAATATTTCTCATGAATTTTGCGCTGACTATTTTTTTTAAATTTTTATAGCCATTTTAATTCAAAATTTTTGTTTTCTAAAACTAACGAATGTATATTTGTACTGGATTCCATAATGACCATGATAACTCGCATTTATTATTAAACAAAGGGAATTCTTCAAATTAATTGGACATTTGATAATTATGATGTAATTTTTCTAAATTTCGATTTTATATAAAATTTTAGGAGATTTTTCTAGAAATCTCTAACTGCATTTTAAACAGGTCATTTAGAGATATTTCTTGGCGAATTTTAGCATTTCGAATCTCACTACAGACTACCTGTAGCGAAGGTTTTCTTAATATTCTTTCCCTTTTCTTTCTATAAACTGCTCCTATTGGTTTATCCAATGCGCAAGGTTTCTAAAGAGTAATGACTTCTCTATATATTTTAAGTGAAATCACCGAACAATACCTTTACGTCCACGCCCAGCTATTTTCTTTGAAGACAGCATCTTGTTCAATGCAAATTTTTTTCGTGGTTTTCCCTTTAACATCTAGAAAAAGGAAAATGGGTGTTCTAATATCCCGTGAGATTCTCGCTCAATGACATTTTTTTCCTTGAATTCGATAGTCTTTACTATATTTTTAGCAATTACTTTTGCTTAATGCACGGAATTCTGGTCGATAATTTTAATCGGCAAATAGAATCGTTGAGCTTGGAAAGAAATTGTTAGTGTTCCTCGTTCTTGTGCCTATGGACAGTGATCCTCTAGTTTTTATCAATAAGTTAAAAAGAATTCTATATTTTTGATATGCTTGACTTCTGTATATAAAGATTTTCAGGTTTATTTAAGTGCATTATTAAATATGGTAAGACATTTCAATCAGAACAAAACAACTTTGAAACTTATCAATTACCTTACTGTCTGTTTCTTTTCGGATCTATTCCATTGATCAGAAAATTCTCAAGTAATTCTGATATAGGTTTTGTGTAATTTTAGTTAAATTCTTTATTTATTATTTGATATTCATAAATAATCAACACTATCACACAACACATAACATAACACATAATAATAAACACTATTCACATCTGTTTTAACACTGTCTTACATCTCAAATTTCAAATTGAGATTCAAATTTAAGCAGCATTGTTTTAATAGCCTTACACCTGTTCTGCTCTTTGTACATAAATCTTCACTAATGGAATTAAGTATTCCTATCAAAAACGCCACTAATTGTACGATGAAATTCCTAGATCATATCGTATCATCAAATTTGAAGTTGTCTATGGAGGTTTTGTAATTTATCTTTCTTATTCCTTGTGTAACATGAATTGTTGATTCCAAATTTAAATTAGCTGGAATATATTAGCTGGAATTAAATATTAACTGGAATTATTAGTATATTAGCTGGAATGAAAAACTCAATTAAAAAAATAGGTAAACGGGATACGTAATTATTCATAAGACTTGTTTAATTCCCTTATATATTATCCTTATATCTTTAAATCTCAACCATATTATCTATGTCGAACATACTGCGATGCATAGATATTTGTAATATAGACAATCTTTAAGTCAATGGAATGAACATTCTATGGATATTAACCCTCATTAGTAATATAGTTTCCAGTTTGAGTAGATGATATCATCTCAAACATATCTTACTAGATCGATAGAGATGTGAGAACTGGATTAGCTTTATATTCAAATCTATTATCATAAATGCATGGCGCTTCTCCGTGTGCATGATAGTAGTGTTATATCAACGTTCCAAATTATAGTGATAAAGTAGCCGTGAATATTACGTCACATTTACAAATTTGAAAGGACTTTACCAATATTGTCACAGAAACTATTTTTGTCTTTTGTCACAATGAGTATCTTCCTGCTTAAACTATATTAAGCAGTTTGAATACTCAAATATTTTATGTTAAATATGTTTATATTTATGTTTAGGTTTATATTAAAACACATGTCACTTGTCACTTGCGATGGATAAAATATTTTATATTTACTAATTGTTTTACCAACCAATCAAATGAAATAATATGATTTGAATAAAAACTATACAAAAAATACAAAGTAACGAATTTGAAGGGAAAGAAATCAAGATCTATGGGGATAAAGAAATAATAAACATTGAAAGTAATTTAATATAACAATATAATGTATTTTCCATTATGAAAATGTCTGCAAAATCATTGTCTCAATTTTCATTTCATGGAATGTTACAAATGGAGATAAAAATATTATGCATAATATAGTTTTGATTTCTAAAGCATCTTTAAAATTGTTGTTTTCAAATTTAAATTTGAAACGGAATGAATATCGTGCCTTCATTGCAATTGTTATTTTATAAGGTTTAATTAAAATTAGGCAGGCCTTTTTCAGAGTCCCAAATGTTTTTGTCAAATACTCCTTTACTATAAGAAATTATTTCTTTATTGAAATTAACTTTTCATAAATGTAATTTTAGAATTCATTTATTTTATTTCTATGAGGATGGCAAAGAAAAAACTCTAAATTTCTTTTTCCTTGCAAGAAATTAAAGACCATAAAAGTATACTTGGAAAGCACCGGTGTTTATAAAATTTATTTTAATTTTTAATTTTAGTAATTTCAATATTTATTCCAATTTGTATTAAAAGACTGAAAATCATTTGCACAGATTGAATATTGTGAAATAAATTTTTCTATTATTAGAAATTTTACCCACAAAATTTTAATGATCAAAATATATCTGAGACAGTAACATTTAAACCTTTTTGGTTTCAAAATTTCATTTCTGAAATATAGAAATAGTTTTAAGACCAACAAAGTTTTTCAAAATTGTTTTCCATCAAGCTAAAAAAAGGGAAATGGATGGATTAAATAGACATAAAATGTTACTAACAATGTTCTTTTAAACATCAGCCATTATTGTCATTTTTTTTTTCCTTTTTTACTCTTTTCTTATATACTTTAACGTTTTCTCTGAAATGTAACAGAGAATATTCGAACATTTAATTTAATTGATCCTAATAGACTAATTGATTGTAACTGAAATTATAGAATAATACATAGAACCAAACTCGTGTTATTACTTTACAAACTTTATATTAATTAAATTATCGATTGAGATTTTACTCTTTATAGTGATTATTTCCAGATCAGAATTCATTGACTTTATTGCGTTCGCTAGATGTATTTAAATAAATGAAAGAACATCTAATTGCAGCTTATATTTTAATACTAGATTAAGAACATTTTGAAAGGATTAAAAAAAATTTAGTCACTGCTTGATTTGTTCACATTAAAAATTCCATTCTGAATAAAAACTATTCAAGTTTATAATTAATTTATGCCTATTTTTGCATTATTTAATTTTTATGAGCAAAACTAAATTTTAAATTTGGGAATTTGCAAGGACTTTTGATTTGAATGTCCTTCTGTCCTTAATTTATGCTTAAGTCATTTATGGGATTTGAGTGAACAGCATCAGTATTTCAACGAATATACTTAAAGCGATAAAAAAAACACCCTAGAATTAGTTAGGTTATTCTTCTGTATTATATCCCCTGTATCCTGTATATATTACATAATTGGATTATATCTCCTTTTTTTCAAAGAAAAATATGACATAGAGCGAATTAAATTGTTTAATACAGTTTAGAGGCATTCAAAAAATTTGATTCCTTTTCACTTATTTAATTTTCTCGGGGGTGATGACACACTAATTCTTTATTAAACTTAATTTTTTCTCTAACAGATATTTTATTCATTATTCCTTTTTTATGCATTTCATAAATATTTTTTTTGTTAGGCAGCATATTGAATTTTAGTAGACACTTTGGTGGCCTAATAGAAAAACAGCAATGTTTGCTCAGATAATATTGCATATGTGCTAATGTGAAAGGTATAATTACATGCTTTTCACATTATATTGAATATAAAAAAATATGTTCAATATATTTTGAAAAGCACGAAAGATTGAGGCTAATTGTAAGCCATTAATTTTAGTTGTCAAAATTCGAAATTTATTTTAATACATAATCAGTATTTTGGAACCATCAAACAAATATTATATTTTCACAACAAAAGAAAACTAAACTTTTATAATTTGGCATTTAATTAGATTCATTTTCCTAATATTAATTAATTTTGTTTAGTATTAAAACGGCTTTAGACTCATTCCCAAACTTTACTTAAGTGGAATTTATTTTCCAAGCTTTTTATTCTTTAAACTAAAAACAAAATACTTTCGAAATTCTAATGTTATATAAATGATTAATCTACCTTTTCAAAACAATTGCTTTATCCTAATTGATTTTTCACTGCTCCTGTTTACACATGAACAATTTTATTAGAATTCAATATCACTCACTTGAGTAAAATGTAAATTATACTAAATAATTAACTAATTTCTGCGAAGTAACTGCCATTGTCCATTCAACGATGATGAAACTAATTGCTCTGTTGTCACTCGATTAACTCAGTGGATATAATTAGAATGGGGAGCAGTTCGTGGTATCACCTAGTGGGTAGCCTTTAAGCATGAATTTGTGGAACATATAATGGCAAGCGTTATATGTCAATGAAATGACTTCCGCCTTAATGCTGTTCTCTTCCTGAGTCTTGTTTAATGAGGTGTGGGTTTATTCCTAAGTGCTGGCCTAGCTCATAAAAGTAATTCTTGTTCTTTTTGCATTTATCTCTGGATTCTAGGTTAGCGGAAGAAAGTTAAGAGGCTAGCGATGATAAATTGCTAAAAGGAAAATTATCATTGATAAGAATTTCTAACTATAATTATTATCTACAGTATATGCCATCACACAAGGTATCAATGAGATCTTAAATAAACAGAATTTGTCTTTAAATTTCAGTTAAATTCCGCTAAAACTTACTTTCACATCTCCTTCTGATATTAAAAAAATGCATCTATGTATTTTTTGTGGAAGCTATACACTTGAAAATCTTCGAATAAACTTAAAATGTGAAAAGGATGCCGTTTCAGTATGAATTCATAATTTTAGAATAAACAAACTAAACTTTAATCAATACTTAATGTTAACTAATTAAGTTGAATTTTGATAAATAATTAATTTTGAATGAATAAACCAGATTTTGATAAATATTTAACTCCACAAATTAACAGACGTATAAATATTACTCTAAATAAGGTGAGATAAATTTACATTTGATTTATTAATACGAATAACAGTAGCCACACTACGAAAACATTATTCGCCATCTTGAATTTATGCGAGTGAATTTTCAAAATTTACTGTAATTTACATCATAATTTGAGGTAAATAAATACTCAAGCTCAGAATGAAACATATGTGAATTTGTAAAGTTGAAAATGGAGTTATTTATTTATTGAAAATTAGGCTTAGAAAGTTGATTTGAAAATATTTGGAATTAAAATAAGTATACAAATATCCAATAATTACAAAATGGTGAAATATGTTCAAAATAAATAAAGTTCTTTTTTGGAGTAATAAATGAAAAATGTTTAAGCAAGCAAATTAAATTAAAGTAATATATAAGAAGAGGAAAGAGACACATATATAAAAAGACGTGGATCTAAGAGGTTTGAGATTATCACTGGATTGTCAATATATCGCTTCATAGCACAGTTAATTCACAATAAGAATTAAGTTATAAAATACTTCAGTTTTATATCGAAAATATTATTCACCATGAAACTTGTGTGACCTAGATAAGTTATTAGTTGAAGAAGAAATAATTGGCTATGAAAAAAAAATTGATATCGATGTCATATTGTTTCGTCATTTATTCATTTTTAAGAGGATACATTGAGTTTTAGATTAAACAAAAGTTGTGAAAATTAATAGTCGTAATGATACAGTCAAGACATCACTTCCATTGAATTTTTCGAATAGTTTGAATTTATTTAGTTTAATATCAACATTGATAGAAAAAAATATTTTGACAAAAGCCTGCAATTTCCGAGGATCTTTAGGTGGAAGTGTGGATATAAAAATTAAAGAACTGATTGAAACACTACAGGCAAAAGACTACAGAACTACAGATAAAATTTAGGAAAAACAAATTATCATGTTAAGAGAAATGATTTAAAAACTAACTCTATGCAAAAAATGCATATTTTATGGTACATAATTTTAAACTTATATAGTCTTGGACATTATTTGTTCACTATTTCCAAAAGAAATATCTACTTATGTTATTCCTTAAGCAAATTTTATTTGAACACTTCTTTAAAATATCTGTGATAAAAAAATTATGATTTTACTGCAATAATTTCCTTAGCTTTGAATAATCCTAAAACTACAATTAATCTCTATTTTTTTACTCTAATGACTAAACAAAAGAAAAAAAATATCGAGATCTTTTATCGAATTCTTTATAAAGAAGAATAAAAGAATCTTAAAATGATTTTCCAAAGTCCAAATATTGAATCCTCCGATTGACAAAAATAAAACAAAAAGTTTTATTTTTGTCAAAACCATCTCTAATTAAATAAATAAACATGAAAATTGTAATTAAGATAAAACTCAAAACCTAAATTTAGATAGGAGCTTCAGCGATCAATTTAATTGTTGTTTTTTGGGGGGTTGTTTCTTTCTCTAAACATTCATAAAACAAAATTGCAAATATTTTCCTATTTACGAAACTTGTTTCTGTCGGTTACATGAATTTAGTGTCTCATTTCTTTGATTAATGAATTTTTCATCGACTTAAACTTTTATTATTTGTTTGATCAAATTAATTTTTAACTATGTTTTCCAAAATGCAATCTGTGCAATCATAATACATTTTTTAAGAGGCGAGATTATTTTTTCTTATGAATAATAGATTATAAAATAAAAGGATTTGAACATATTTTGAAATTTAAATTAATATTTATTCGGATTTAACATTTAAAGTAAATGGAACTTAGATTATATAAATATGATTTTGTTTTCAAAAATGTATTGTTATTATAATCCGTTATGAATAATGAAACAGATGGATTTTACTTACGGTAAACATTTTTAAGAAAAATAAAGTAATTACATTGAAACTTTTTATATTCTCCTGAAATATCTTCAATAACTTCAAAATAATTAAATTACTCTGAATTTTTTTCTTTCATTTTACTCTTAATTATAGTCTTTTTTATTTTGGAATACTAAATTATAGCAATTATTTACGTTGCAAATCTTTCAACGAATATTTCTATTTTAATTTTTTTAAACTATTTGTATTTTTAATACTTTATTCTTAGTATTCTTTTTTCTTATAACTTTAACATGTTTTTTCAAATTGAATTTGATGATTACTTATTTAATAAGAGTTACAATTGCTTTAAGATTGTATTTGTAGAATCGTGATTGTTTGGTTTAGTGAAAACTTAATTGAAAAGGAAATGAAATTTTGCTTAACTCTTCGCATTTTTATTGATCTAATTTTTAAAATCAGCTTTTAATTGTGAAAATATTGCACTTGGGAAAAAATGCGCAGTTCCAAAAGAAACTTCAAGCTTTGTAGATTAAAGGGAATAAAAATAGATCAGAAACGAATTTTGAGTTTAATTTTATGCATTTTTTGTATTTGTAACTCTAAACCAGAACTCATTTCATGTTACTATTTTTTTTATTTTTTTTGTATTTTTGAGAAATTTTCTTCAATTTTTTTTTTAAATCATGGAGATAAATGAGATTGCAATCGTGCAAGAGAATTACTCATAGTATCTTTGTTTTTAGAACTATAGTTTAATAATATTTTATTGTGTTCCTTCAACAGAGTTTACTGAAAATACTGTTTGATTGCAAATGAAAAATGAGGTATTTTCTTTGCTATTATACAAGCGTCTATTGACTCGCAATGTAACTTTAGTTTGTTGTAATATTAAATTTAACTGTTTATAGTTTGAACAACCCTTTAATGGGAAAATAACTATCTATTTGGTGTCTAACTATGAAAATTCAATATGATGAAAAAAATGTTAGAGTAATGTGGTATTGTGCGGGTGTTTCTTTCCATAAATTATATTATAAATAATAAATAATAATTATATGCTATATAAAATTACAAAACATTATAAATAGATTAAAAGATTAAATAAAATGTGAAAATGATTAATTTATTCAATTATTTAGAATTTATCTCCAAAAGGTTGCTATTATCTAATATTTTAATATTTATAATTATATACAACCACCTATGATAAATAACTGTTCGTTCTGAATATTGCTTTGCAATTTTTAAACTATTGATACGAGTAATATAAATATTCAAAAATACATGCTCTTTGTTTGATAATACTCAAAAATGTTTAATCAAGCGGAACTGTAATTTATACAAAAATGAATAACCCTTTTTTCAAGCCGCTTTCAAAATAAAGACTAAACAAGTTTTAAAGAATGTATAACCTTAATTAAATATTAGGGAAAATCGCACTTTGGAATCTATGTCGTTACGTACGAATTCCAAAAACGCAAATTTAGGTGTCATATTTTACTATTTTTTAATATTTTATTTAATATTTATAACAAGAAAAATTTGATCAGAAATATTTGTGTAATGAAACTTCAGAAAATAAATCAATGCTTATATCCCATTAAAGTTATAACATATCATCTCTTGCAACAATAATCTTAATGAAAACTGATGTTCCACCTTGTAAGACTTGAATAATGTGTGAGAAAAATGTATGGATTTTTTGGATATAAATTTCATCTAATTCTCTTCGTCTATTATAAATAAAGTATTACAAATAGGAAAAGTCAGTCATTTTCATATAATCATCCACATCATTTTCATTTAATATAGGTGATTAATAAAGTTTCAAACTTGTTTGTAGATGAAAATGTTCCAAGGAATTCTAGAACTAGTGTGCTGAATTTTTGCCTAAATTAATTTATCATTGTTATAAAACGAGTCTATATTTTATCAGCAAATCCGAATCTTATTAACTCTTCATTTACTCTCGATTTCCATATATGTTGCAAGTGAAACTTTTATGAATCATACACTCTAATTTTAACATGAATTGTAAATATAAAGAGTCAGTTCTGTATTTATACCAGTTGCTTGTGTCAGTTGGTAGCATTCTAATCGCGTAACGATGTTCAAATTAGATTTGTTCCAATTTCCACAAAATTTTGTAATAATTTAGTACTTATAAATTTCCTCATAATTAGTAATTTTTCCTCATAATTTAGTTTCTTTTAATTCAGTAAACGCGTTATAGTTAATAGTTTTTTACAACTCATATTTTAAATAAAAAATTTTCATTAAAGTTACTTATTTTTTATATTTAGCAATTATTTACTAACAATATTCTAATACATTTGAAACGTTCTCCATAGATTTCTAAAGGCTTAAAAATCCATTTGAACTTAGAAACATTCTGTATATTTTACCCTTAATAAAATGAATCCCAAAATTTTAAATTTGGAGGATTTTAGGATGATGAAGCTTCAAATTTAATAACAAAGCAAAGCAAATTTGAGTTGTCTATGCATTCCAAATCTGGTTCTCTTTTATAAACCATTCTAATAATAAATAATAGCGTTTTTTTAAGACAGTTTTAAGCGTTTAGGTGAAGACAGTAGAAAGAATAATATTTAATTTTAGTTTTCATTGAACTTAAATATTTATGTAGTAAATGTTCTACAATTAGGTGCCATTTTTATTAATGTTACCCAAGAAACCTGAATATAAAATTCAATTACTTGAAATCCCTAGATGAGTCATTTCGTAATAAAAATTTGCATGAAGAAAATTTATATAGATAATCGATTCAAACTAATCCAGTTATCTTTTTTTTTTTTTACTTCGCCTTACTTTTTAATTTTTGCAACTCGTCATGTGATACCCACAGGATATTAGAGTACTATGAGGATCACCTTGACAAACCTCTCAGACTCAGTTGATTTTATAGAAGAAAGTTAATTGAACCATTGCCAGCCAACGTGACTCGAATCTTTTTCAAATCTCTTGAGCACAAAGACTTAGGAGAATAGACTGAAAAAAAAGATGATCCTTTTCTGAAGAAAGGGAAATAATTGAAGAATGCCTAAAGAATTGAAATCCTTATAAAATTTATTGTTATGAGCTCTAGATGAAGACGACGGTAAGAAAGCAAATTAAAATTAAAAGAAAGAGCTCTTTAGTTTTTACGGTGATAATAAAATGTGTCCTGAAATTAATATGAATGATCTTATTACATCCTATCATAAGTAGCGGTTTCAAATATAAAAAGATTACTTTCATATTTTTTAATGTTACTGATTGTTTAATATTATTTCATATATGATTAACTTGACAAAATAACTAGGCTGGTGAAAAGACACTATAAAAATGTTTTCTTGAAAAGCTTAAAACAAAGCTGCCTCGTAATGTTAAATTTGTAATATCACTTCCGTACGTCAGCAGATATAAGGTATAACTCTATGTCATTGCTTTAGTCTGGTGCTGTAAAACTAGAAGTGGGTGTTTCGTCCATATTTTATTTTATTTTAGAATATCTATCTATACGAAATAATGATCTAAATAAATTTCAAAAAATATTTCATTGTTTACTCAAAGATTCATTTGAATCTTTCACTATGATACAAGAAAAAAAAAACTCTCAGGATTGTAAAAGCATCATCCAAAAATTATTCTAATTATGTATTGTATAATCTAATTTTCACACTACTCTTTTTTTAATTAAAAATCCTTATCATGGTTATAGAGAAAAACCTATAAATGATTGAATCCATTCTTTAGAACATCCAAAGCAACGAAAAATAATTAAAAAATCAAAAACATGAATATATTGAAACAAAATACTCTTTCTTTATAATTAATTTTGAATTTTTTATACTTATCAATGGGAAACAAGAACATTATACTTTTATCTTATCCATAACGTTTTTAAAATTATTATGCGAATTCCAAAGCAACAACGGAAACTTATTATACGAGTACAACAATTTACATACAAAAAATAGTTAATAAAAATTTTCTTAACATATTTTTTAATACATTAATTCATAGCTTTTATTATTTTTCTCAATAAAGAACAAAAAAATGTGTTATTTTAAGTAATGTCATTAATTTTCGCATTAACTAGAGATTAATTTAAAGAGAAAGGAATATCTTGTGATTCTGTTTACATTTAATAAATATGATATTGTTTATTTGGAATTCGACACTTGGAAATTGTTTTAGTTTCCATGTATTTATTATAAATTTTATTTCATTTTATTAAAAAATTGGAGATCATGTTGCCAAATTATAGCATTTCATAATTTAGAATCAGTTGCTTCAGATTAAGTCATTTTTTGGATAACCATCACTCATTATGATGCAGAAGCCACTTATCCTTATCTTTTATATCACTCTTTCTATTTTATATATTAGAAGCTATCATTTCTTGTTTTTCAGTTTTTCTGTTTTGCAATAGATGAAATAATGACATTTCTTTTCATCTGAAATGATACCACACGATTTTCTTGAGGCCAACATCATTTTTTCTCTGGAAAGAGAGCGTTTTGCCCGAAGTGAAATGTTTTCCGTACCCTTCCCCTAAAGAAAAGATGTCTGTAACCCCCATGAGGATTCCACTTCAATTTCAGCTTTTTTACTTTTTCATCGCTATTGTCATGTCTTTTTCCAGGCTTAATCAATTACTTTGCCTTAAGGTCTAGGATGAGGATCGATAATTTCAATTGGTTAATAGAGCAATGTACGGGATAAAAATCGTTTAAAATGTGTGAACAAAATGATTACTAGATATTAAATGTCATTTTCTCTCCCATTAAATTGTTAACTTTTTTTCAGAAATCAATAATTGTTCATCTTTTGTAATAATTACACTTCTAACCCATAGCATCTTAGAGTTTTTTTTTTTCTAAAAAAAGTGTGATAAAATATCATATTATTATTTATGATTTTTTAAAAAAATTATAAATAAAATTAGAGTGTCTATGTTAAATGTTTGTAATAAAGATACTTACTAATAACTGTTGAAAATCCGCTAAAATGACATTTAAGAAATGCGAAGCAAAGTCTAAAACTGGCCCAATAATTTTGAAGTTTTAGTTTTTTAAAATAAAAAAAACATAGATTTATTTAATAGTTATTGAAGTAAAACACATGATATTTATGCAATAAAATATTTACATTAAAAAATATATATAATTTATTCATAATTTTGAAAAAAGAAATGGAGCCATTATTTTCTCAAAAACCTACTTTTTCCCCTGATCTGGGCGTCCCTGGGTTCGAGTCCTGGTTCAGGCATGGTTGTTCTTTTCCCTGCGTTCTATCTGTAAGGTGTGTGAATGAGTCCCCAGTAAAAAGGGGTTGTGCAAGCGAGTGTCATCTTCATATGAGCTGGAAGTCAGACTTCTGCCCTCGGGTGCTCAAGGGTCTTTACCCTCAGCAGATACTGCAGCCCCTTTCCGTAGTAACGGGAACACGACATCATCATAGTCAAACCTACTTCTGAAGTAAGAATTTCACAACAGTCGTTGGTTAGGCAATGAAGAAATCCTTAACAAACTTACTATTTCTATATAAGCTTCTTTTATGTAAAAGTAGCGTTAAATATTTTAGAGGTTTCTGAGCAAGCATATTTCTGATTTAAATATATATTCCTTTGGTATTCGAAGTATTCCACCGTGCTATAATTAAGGCATTAGCAATTAATTAATATTTTAATATGTTTATTTTATTCAGCTCACAAGTATAGTTTTTCTTTGTTTCTTCTTAAATTTTAAAAATATGATGTTTCATAGTTTCTTGTCACTATGTTTATGTTCAATAATAAGAGTAAATGAACTTTTTTAAACTTGATGCCAAAGTTGATTACTTCCCCTCTTAATTGAGATAATCTAATGTTCTTCGCAGTTTGCTTTACTTTTTACTGTTTTTTTTATATTGACATTTCTTAAAAGGACTATTTCTTCAACCGAATGCAAATAACTCAGAATCATATGAACTCAGAACATACTTTGATCTTTCTTTCATTATTTGATTTATTTTCTAACGGGGGCACCTGAGATACGAGGATGGGAAGCATCCAGCAAGGTAGTTGATTCTGGCCACCAGGATGGGTATAGAAAGGGTGTGGGGATCCCGACAACCCCTATCGATGATAAGACATGTTTCCCACGGGAAGGGTTATACAGTGGCCAGTGATTGCCCTTAGGCTCAACTTTAATTCCTGATAATGCTGAAGAGGCAATTTACTCATTCAGGTTTTATTTGTATGCCTCATGGCAGTTCGGAGTATTAGATTAATATGAAAATAATATCTTCTTTATTTCGATTTGTTTCTAGAATCTTTAATTATTCGAGCTTTATTATTTAAGTTTTGAAAAATTTAACATCGAGACCAGGAATATAATTTTTTATGCATTATATTAAGTTCAATTTTAAGCTAATATTGTCATAAAAGAAAAATAAGTCCTTTTTTTCATTTTATTCATTAAAATGCGCAGTAACTATGTTTTCTATGGCATCCTTTTTAGATAAACCATTAGAGTGTGCATTTCACAAATGATAGCAACAATATAACCCTTTATATATATATATATATATATATATTATAGACACCATTCAGCGTTTAAGTGAATAGGATAAATGATAAATGCTTTCAAATTGAATATACTATAGGCATCATTCCAATTAGATCTCATGCCGCTGTCTCCAACTTGTCTTAGCCAATTGAGGCACACTAAGCTGATTTAGATCTAAAGCCAAATCTATTATAGTAGATGTTTAATGAGAATAATTTTGCATGATATAAGCCCTATATCAATGTTCCAAATTATACAGAACAATTGGTGTTCCACACCTATAAACATAACACAAAATATGTCGCAATATATGCCTCTTTTAGCAGATCAAATACAATTTGTATAATTTATAGTTTTTGAAAGATTTCTTTAAAAATATAAAATCAATAAGAGTGTCATAGTGATAAAAAAAAGTATTAGCACTGAAGCATCGTCTTGAGAAAAAGAACTGTAAGAAACAAGATCTAGTGAAAAACATTCTTTTTGTCCATTTTTTGGTTTATTTATTGTTTTGTAAAGCTGGAATAATTGAAGCATTTTAAATACTAACTCAGCAATAGTATATTTTACATTTCAACTTAAATACATAGTGAATTAATCAGAAACATTTTATGTTGCGTCAAAATTTTTTATTTCATCTTTAATATTTTAGAATATCTACTTTTAGGACAACACATTTCTTGCAAAAGGATATAATCATTGTTCTTAAACAGAAAATTTATCCATTGAATTACACCTGAAGAATAGTCTACAGATACAAAAGCAAGTGTGTAATAAAATTTGCATTATGACTTTAAATTTGCATTCTATTCATATTTACATTCCAATCTTTGCATATACATTCATTCTTTAAAATATACATTAACATTCTACTATAAGCCGGGCTCAATAAAAATCAAAAAGACTATTTCTTCTTCTTTTTTTTTCTTATTTTAAATTAAGAAATTGCTTTATTTTAAAAATATAGGTTGATATTTTTTATTTCAATTTTTTTATGCTTCAATTATTCGAAATGACTTTATTGTATTATGTTAAAAAGAAAAACATATATCGAAATTTCAATCAACAAGCGCCTTGTCCTTCAGTCTCATTATATGATTATCATTACTTTATTATTACTTTGTTAAAAAATCCAGATCGTCTTATAGTTTATATATATAAATAAATTGTTATGTTTTTGGAGAATAAGCGAAAAACATTATGTCAGTGACCAATCAGAAATAGATTTGATTTGGTTCAAATGCGATTAGCGCATGCGCGTACTTCGCAATTGCAGGTATCACATCATCCCGTTGTGGAGGAGGTAAAATCGTTAGTTATCAATCACAAAAAGATACCGGTTCTTATATGCCTCCTGGGTTCAAATCTCCGCAAAAATTTCACCTTTCGATAGTTCCATAATCAACTAATTCCCCTGATTATGCTCTATGCACCTTATTTTTTCTTGGATGTAAAAATTGCTGAAAGAGATGCTGATTCTCGAAATATGAAGAATTGTCGAGTCAAAAACTTAGAAGACATAGTAAAAAAAGAAAAAAAAAGCATGCTTATGAACCACATACATCTTTGTTTAAACAATGAAAAATTGCATTGTTACATAGTGTCATTACTCTGAAGAAAGCACCACAAAGAAACATGTTCTATCTGAATTCATTCTTCCGCTATAAAATAAAGTTTTAAACTTAGTATTATCTATTTAAATACATTTGGCACCTTTGAAATTTAATCGTCCTCATCTTTCTTCAGATGATTTGATTGATTCTGAATCCTGATTCTCATGCTTTAATGAATAATCTATTTAATCTTCAAAATAATCTATTATAAGAATTTAAAATGGAAAGAAACGTTGATATTTGTAAAACTTTATGTTATAAATAAATTTTTCTAAATTTTGTTTTCATTAAATATCAGCTTTACGCATAAGGAAGCTCAAATTGAATGTTATTTGATGTTTCTCCAAAAAAGAAAGAGAGAGAAGAAAAGATTAACGTCAAAAATTTGTTTTCAAGAAAATATTTAGTGCCTCAAATAATTAGTGTAATCAAAGTTTCGGAAAAGTGGTGCCATATAATGCAGAATAATTTAAAAACTAATCCTGAAAGTGCTTCTATCCACAGTTATGCAGAAATGGTTTGAAGAGAATAATTACGGTTCCCTGATTGTGTATTTAAAAATTGATAAACTTAATTAAAAACTATTTTTAATTATCATTAGATTACTTTCAAGTAACACAAAATGAACTTTGATCTTGTAATAGAAATACAATAAATGCAGGGTGGGAATAGTTAAATCTATTCAGAGCTATAAATAATGATTGAAATATTGAATGTGATTTGTCTTCACGGTACTCTTCTACAGTGTAATTTGTTCTAATAGTTATTAATAATCAGTATTACACATTCTGGTGGCAATTTTTGTCATACTATGTAGTTAAATAAATTTCGACGTTTTTAATAAAAAGATTGCAAAATTTTATAACTATGAGATGAATAGTAACAGATATATAAAGTTCCAAGCAGGTAAAGGTTAATTATTACACTACTTTATGGTAACTTTAATGATAAAATTAATATTTGATATTCCTTAGTTTTGAATTCTGAAATCTTATTCTCTTACTTGGAAAACTTTTCTGCAATCATATAAAGTGAAATATTGAGCATAACTTGCAAAATAAAATAACTGTATTTAATATAAAAATCTGCATAAATAACAGAAATAATTGGCGAAGTTTAGTATTTAAAAATACTTTTTAGTTAGAAAATAACTACAAAACTCTTCCAAATTGTTGATGAAGTCATCTTTTCATGAAAAATCCAAACAGCCATAAAATATTAAAGAAAATATCAGTTTAATATCGCCAGTAACTTGAGAAATTACTGCTCTCACAAATAAAATTCGAACTAAACATTTTCCAAATCTTCAAAATAATTGTTTTTTTTAGATAACTTAATAAAACAAAAGAAGTTTATTTTCAAGACCTTCGGCGTTTCCATATGAATGGGAATTCTTTTATTATTAAAATCAATAACTCCTTCACTAAAATCATCTTTCCATGAAAATCATTTTAAGGATTTTCTGTTATGTTCTGCTTAAGTATTTTGTTTTCATACAACAAGCGTTTAATTTAACAAAACTGTTCTTAGAAAGCTTTGATGTTTATAAAATTCGTTGAAATGTTTTTTAGAAAGCAATTCAATTCAGTCTAGCTCATTTACTGGAAAAATATGTGAAGGCTAGTAGAATGTATTTCCTTAGAGATTGTTGCAACTTTTAATGCTACATTGTTCATTGGTGCAATTAAGCATGATTTAAATGTGGTCATTCTGAATTAACTTTGAATAGTTTAGTGAATAGTAAAAAAGATAAATAATTGTGAGTAAAGTTTTAACAAAGAATGTTTAACCAAGCAGTTGCCAATTGAATGAAAATTTAACTTTAAAATCAATGTACAGGGGGGTTATGTTTAAAGGTTCACTTTGAAATGATCATAAAAGGAAAACTACTGGACCAAATGTTATCAAACTTGGTAATAGTTAAAATTAGGTCATGGGAATTACTTTTCCACCAAAAAAAACCAAGTTCAAAAATTTACCATCAAGAGTGGAAATGGCGCTGCATGCGATATTGTTAAACAAAATAAGACATCTGTTTAAAATGCGTTCAATCGTTTCTGAAACGGAACTATTTATGGGGTTATGTAAAACCGCAATGTCTTGTAAGTGGCTTACGGTAGGAAGAAGTACTTGATTTATTCAGATGCGCTTTATACGTCATTTGGTTTCCCAGATAAAAGTGAGTCTGTTTTTCAGAGTTCTCATTGTTACGAATCGACAATGTCTCTAACCTTGCAAGACCATGCTTTCCTCGTTAAATGTTAGTATGAATACGATAGCACTAATTGGCGTGCTTTGCAGAGTTATCATTCAGTAAGAAGAATATGCCGAGGAATATGTTAAGAGTTCTTGATGTAAATGCAGTAATGCGATCTAACTTGCTTTCTGAAAATGATAAATGCCACACTGAACATGTTTTGTTACACATTTCAGAAACGATTAAATCCATCTTAAACCTGTGCCTTTAAATTTTGCCATCGATATTTAACCTTTCTTTCTTTTTTTTCCCGCTTATTTATCTTCAAAGTTTCGTTTAAGGAAAAAAATTCCCCAAGAGGAAAAAAGTGAAAAATAGTATCATGTTTCTAATATCTCAGGAATCGCGACATTCTACAATCATTCATAGCCTCCATGTGGGAAAAATATTGGTTACATTACTACTCTTGCACAACAGAAGAAAATCAGAATTGAAAGAAATTGGAATTCTTCAAGAGCATTTTTCTGCCCTCTACTATTTAGACAATGGTATTTAATGTCTAATTTCTGTAAAGGTTGAAACCTCTGAAACAAAAACTGCGTGAGATATTATGTTAATCTGCATTTCCCCTACGAAATTAACAGCACTTAAAAATAAAATTAACTAGATTGTTGAATTTAAACATTACATATAAATTTAAATAAATTAAAATTGAGATGAGGAAGACTATTGTTCCACAGTGCTTATACATGTGCGACCTATGTTTACAGGTTTTCTGAATACGTTATTTAATACCAAATATAACTTTCTTGAATCCTTAGTTATTAAATCGATATTCAAAAGGCTAAAACTTATTTAGATGGTAAATTAAAGAAAATTTAAAATTTAATTGGTAAATATTTGTAATATATTGAATAGTTTCAATTTAAAAAAAAATTGTGTGTGTGTGTTTCAATTAGCCAAGATTGAGATTATAACGAGAGAATCTGAAACGTAAAAAAGTCATCGACAATTTATTGCATGTACTAGATGTATGTAAATTATTTTTGAGAATTACATTCCGTTTTTATTTTCTTCCATCATTAAATATAGCATACTCATTGTTGCAAATAATAATATCATCATTATCTTAAACAATATAGATATATTTCGTCAATATCAATAATTTCTTTATAATGAATAATTGGTTCAGTAATTCATAAATAATTAGGCTTATAACCGTAATATAAGTTTAAAGCGCTGCTACAATTTATATTTCAATAATTAATGTCGAATAAAATAAATTTGGATTTAATTTTATTAACTGAGGTGAAAACATTTTTATTTATTTTATTACTTCTTTCGCATGCTAACACTATGTAGCCTAAGCATGATATATAGAGTAATTAATGTAGCGATCATTACAATTTTGAAAGATCTGAATTGAATTTCCGTATTTTATTTTTTAAATTGGCAAAATGCTTACTTATAATTATTGAACTTGCGTAAAACGTTAATTAGTTATTTATTATATATTCTTATTACTGATTGCTTTAAATAGCTCTATGCATTTCCAAAAAATATTAATCTTACTCTGTTTATCCATTATAACTCTAATAAATTATCTATAAAACATCAACATATTTAGAATCATTCCCGCATCTAAGCTACGCTAGGACTCATGTAAAAAGAACTTTTGATTTTCTATTCTGTTGATAAAACGAGGAAGAGAGCTGAATGAAAATTATTCTTCTATGCCGTGCTAAGAGGAAGAAACTTAACCTTAAGATATTGTAAATGTAACAGATATTGCTGCAGAATTCTCAAGACTTTTTACTATGATACCTACCATTTTCTTTGTTACCAACCAGTTCATTCACAAATAAAGCATTTCAAATAATATGCCATGTAACTTCACTTGGAAACTATGAAAGACTGATAACAAAATAAAAATGGCTCAATTCCAAATGCTATTTAGAGATATTTCATATTTTATAATTATAAATATTACTTACCTGAACGCACGTCTTTAGACAACAAGTTAATCATGACCCTGTAACTGAAATCATAGTTCACCGGGGCTGTTTAATTTTATTTTATGTTTTGAAAGCTTTCATATTATTTAAGCGTTTTCTTAATAATTTTAGTTGAATTTTTTTTAATCTTTCGTAATATTGTACGCTAATTTTGATACGAAATAAATCGCCAATTAATTTACTATTTTAATTCGAAGAAAATTTATCTTCAATGAAAAGAGAATGTTTTCGGAATTATGATATTATATTCATTAAAGCAAGTGTCAGAAACGGTGCACTAAAATTATCAAGCTTCTGGATTTGAAATTAATTCCTTAGTAATGTACCTTTTTCCGAATTAGGATTGAAATTTTTTTTAAATAAGATGCACAATTTTTAAAGATGTATTATAAGCACTCAAATAACTATTTACAGCCTTTTTATGATAAGAATGAAAATATATTTACTAGAACTTACTATTTCCGCTTCATGTAAGAAAAATAATATAATTACGTTCTGCTCATAAACATTCAAAGATTTACTACGAAAATTTTCATTAACTATTAAAGAGATTTATAAAACATTCTTGAAAAGAATTATGAAAGTTATTTCAAATTTCCATTAAATGATTTTACATAATTGATGTGACGTTAAAAAAAGTTATTAGAATTTTTGGACTAATGAAGCCTTTTTTTTATTATCTTTCCGTGCTAGAAATTCTTCTAAGGAAAATATTCTTTTTGTAGATGAATAAAAATTTTAAGTACTTACTGAAATTCTTAAGCATATTTTATTTTTATTTTTGTTCCTTTTTAGTAACCGTGCTGTACTCTAAAATCCCCTTAATTTTTTTTCAATGCTTCACTTCTAAACTTAAAACTCCATGCAATACTATCAGGTACTTATAAAATATTTTGAAAAAAAGAAATCTCATTCATTTTTAAATGATTTATATTAAACATTAAATAGACGATAAAAAATAGTTTTCACTGAAAGTTTCAGAACAAAATCTTTTAATATCATGAACATTATTATAAAGTTAAATATTAAAAGGAAATTAATGTTACAAACATTAATATAAAATATCAGATAGAATTGATTTAGATTCAAGTTGTTTATATTTTTTGTGGGAGTTATTTAAGAAAAATATTTGCGAATTAAAAAGATTACAAATTTTTTCCTATTTCCCCACAGACTGAATTTTTTCGTTAACATGAATTTAGCATTTCATTTATTTGATTAATGAGTCTTTTACGGTCAAGAATTTTTACTATTTTTTGGAAGTATTTTCTATTTATAATTTTAACGAGTGCTTCAAAATGTTGAAATGCATATGGCTTTGTGTTTTTATTTTTGCTATAAGTTACGAAATTACTTGATTCTCATGAACAATGCATTACAAAATAAAAAAGTTTCTTTTTTTAAAATTATAAATGAATGAAAAAGCATTTTTTTAGTTAACAAAAATTACCTTTAAAACAAAGTGGGATTAGACAAGCGAAAAAGAAATACGTCCATTTAATAAGTTTTTAGTAAGTATTATTATAATTAATCAGCATTTAAAGTATTTAAAAAAATGTTTTTTTTTTGTAGGAAAAGGCAAATTTTGTCTAATATAAAATCAATTACAGTTGGGTTATTTGTATAATCTTTTTAACACCTCGCAGAAAGCTAAATTTATTATAATAGTTTTCTTGTTTATATTAAAACAAATATTTTTAGGTCTAGTTAATTAATGTTTTCTTATTAAAGACCCTTTCCAAATAAATAGTTATTTAAAAGCATAATTCTTGTAAGCTTATTCTTGTCTTTTAAACGGAATCGAAAGAAATTAAATCAATATATTTCATAACAGCAGTAATTATAAATGTTTAGATAACTAATTAAGAAACACTATGTGCTTGACAATTTTAAAAAGTTCATTTATTGGAAAATAAAACTTTTCACAATATTTTCTCTAAAATAATTGAATTTCCGAATCGAATTTTTATTTTAAGAATTTAGAAATAGAATAATCGTAAACATTTTATTAAAAGTGTTTGTACTTCTGAACTAAATATTATATACAAACATGGGAAAAACAAATTTTACCTAGAATTGAAACTACTTTTTAGCATGTATCGCTTATTTGTAGTATGAAAGATGTTCACTTAAAATAAGTGAACATCTTATTTTATGTTGTTTCGACATTCCTAAAGAAAAGAACTTTTAAGCAAAGCTTTCATTAAATTATACGACTAAAATCGACTGGCTGTCAAGCTGGAATTTTAAATCATTTTGCGTCTTATAATTACCTATCGTTCCCTACAGAATTACTGACAAGATACCTTGTAAGAAACATTCTATCATGTCATTTCCATTTTTTCTTCATTGCTTATCTCGAAGTTATAAATATGTGAAAAATTTTAAGAAATAAGTTCTCGTTTCATAATTCTCCCGTTTGATATGACAATTCATTTCTAATGAAACTATTTGAATTCGAAATATTCAAAATCACAATTTGGCAGCCAGTAGGTTTTAGTCATATAATGATATTGATTTGGTAGAGAAATGTGCCGGGTTGATTTTTTTCCTATTGTCATCTTGTATTTTTCTATAAGAAAACAGTCCAATTGATATTTAATTTGAAAATCTTGAAAAAAAATTTCTAAAAACCACAAGTTAAAGGAAACAGTGTCAGCTCTTATAATATTATTTAATATAAATCGAAAAGCAAAGAAAACGACCTTTTTCTTCTAAATAACATCTGTTGTTGTAAGAATCCCTTTCTTAATTATGACTATGCTGAAAGAATTGGTCACTGAAAAACTTTCAAATACCATTGATTAAACACATTCTTTTGCCGTCTTCTTTAAAACATGTGATTAAAAAATATTCTCTTTATTAAAACATTTCATTAAAATTCATCACTTTCATTCTTCCGTTTTCATTCATCATGCCCCGATCTAAATATTTTGTTATTTGCAGAAATTTTTTCCTTTAGCAAGATATAAGGAATCTACAAAATCAGTATTCAAGTTCTATAGTCCTTTAGGGATAAAGATATTGTGGTGAGGTTTGAGAAAGTTCCACTGCTGCTGATGGGTGTATCTTTATGAGAGGATTCTGCGCATGAATGCCTGATAACCAAGTTCTTTTACCTAGATTACAGTGTCCGTTTTATAATCTGAGTGCTCATTCTATAGATAACAGAAACCTAGTGAAAAGCTGTAGTATTTATAACATAATTTCTCCATTGAGGATCATCCTCACTACTAAGATAAAAATCTGTAGTATTTGTAATCGGTTTCTATTCTCCTTTAGAGACACATAAAATGATGCAAAAATTTAAGCGCATTTTTGCCTATAATAAATCATAGAGAATGGAAGTGGCTTTTAACATTATAAATTTTTCATTGGGAACCAAGTATAATATAAAGAAATTGTTACATAAGTAACAAGATTCTAGATAAATTTGGTAGCAGACGATGCAACTGGTAAATAGTGCAAACTAAAACCGGAACAGACTTCCTTATGGAAGTTCATATATGAGATTCCCATAATAGTCATCTTCATTGCAGTTTTCAGTGTCAATTTTACTATCTGAATTGATCAATTATTCATTACTCACTCTTAATAACTAAGAACGTACATTTATATTATAAATTACAGTAAATTCTTTTAGTTAGAAAAGCTGGTAGAAGATACTGTTAAGCAAAGAAAAAAAATAATTCTCCCCAAAATATTTCTGTTTTTAATTTTGGTTAAATAAAAAAAAATATCGAAGTATTGATAAATAGAAATGTTCAACAACACTCTTTTTTATAAATGTATGTAAAGATATTTTTAAAAACAGTAAAATAAAAATAATAAATTTTTCTTTCAAACTTCTTCCATTATCATAAAAATAACTGACATGCAAAAAAGAATTCAAAGAGACAATATATTTTTTCTTCAAAATCTGGATAATGATTGGAATATGGCAAATAAAAATACTTTAGAGGTAACAGAATTTATATTTGCTTCTTATATAAAGTGCAATAAAATAATAGAATGCGGCAGATTTAGCCATGTAAAAAATATATATATAATTATGCTATGGATAAAGCGCTGGATATTAAAGAGCTTGGGGATTCTATATTTCGAGCTCTAAAAATTAAAGCTTTTTATCAAAATGTCCTCAATAAAATTTACTGCACAAATTATTTATTCTAAATTTCTAGAACATTTTTATTCATATTACATATCATGATATTATAAATTTTCCCGAAATCTCCTTAATATATACTCCATTATAAAAAAAGAGCACTGAATTTAGATATTAAATGCAAAGGAAATCATTTATCAATTTAGTTCTGAATTTTTTTCTTACTTAGTATTCCAGACATTGTAGAAAATGTTCTAAAAGAGTCGTTATACATGACGGGCCCATGTTTCATTCACATTTTCAGAAAACTCTTGAATATTAAACTGAACACAGACACGCGATGATTTAAATTATTTAAACTGAATATGTAATTGAATCACTGTGAATTTTATCTTTCAGAAATTTAGTCATAACTGTATTAATGACTTAAATATATTACAGAAATGAAATTAAACATACATAATATATTATATTTATCATTAAATATTATTATTAAAATTATTCTTATTTGTCAACATTAATAAAGAACTAGGTTATTCTTTATTTTGATCAGGCATTCTACAGCGATGATATTTATCTACCGTCTGATTTAATTTAAAATTTATATTCTTTTAGCGTAAATAAAGATAATTTTTTAAAAAATAAATCACGATATTTATTTTAAGTGTCATTTTAGCTCCACTACTGAAAGAAATTTCAAATAGTATTCTACGAACATGCATGCCATGCGAATAATGGAATAACAATTTCTAATGATGTTTCTTAAACTTCAATCTATTTAAGAAGTATTTAAGAAAGTTATATCTGCAGTGAATATTCTTTTCTTTTAAAGAATAATGAAACATTTTAAAAGTATATAGATTTACAAAGTTATATTTAATCCGTAGTGGAAAAGAAATAGTAATTTCTTTTTATAGATGGCATAGAAATACTTATTTTTTTTCTCAATTTTCTAAACAAATCTAGCTCAAAGGAACAAATGAAAAGCATTTTTTCGAAATTCCGAACGATAAGAAGATAGAAATATAAATTACTTTATAGTTTAACATTTTATCAGTTCATTCTGCTTTAATATAAAAAAATAATATCTCGTTTTGTCTTGCAGATATTTAAAATAAAAATTTAAAAAAAAGTGTAGCAGTTGCATTACTCTTATCTTCTCTTTTGGATACTAGATGGCGATACCTGATTAGGCCATCCCATTTGTCATCCCATAGTGCATTGCGATTGTAATGAGAATGAGATGTGATGCTGAACTGTGAAGCCGCGCGCGTGAATGTCTTGTCTTTGTGTTTGTGCTTGTTTAGTGTGTGAATGTGATTATTAAAAGAAATGTTCCTAAAAACATTCGTCCTGTTGCTTCCTGCATGGATCATAATAATCTACATACCAAAACAAAAGTTGTTTTTCCATTATTATCTTGAAGTTTTCTCTGCATATCTTACTCCAGATTGATAATAAATTATTTCTTATAAAAATTTTAAAGGGAGCTGAAGATTTGCATGCAAATTCAGAATGCAATAATTTCTAATAATAACATCCTAAGTCTATATCGTTTTGAAAGATTTTCTTGGAGAAAGTATACTTAGAAAACACAATGGTGTAAGCAATAGGACAAAAGAAATAGAAAAGTACATAATATTTATGGATGAATAGAAGGAAAGGTACATTAAATATTTTTACATGTAATAAACGTCATAAAAAATTCTAGATAATATTTGTCTCAATAAATATTAATAAACAGGTTATTTTTTTAAATTAAATTCCGGCATGCTTTGGCGCATTTTCAGCTCGTAATACAAGAAATAAATATTGGATTCATTAGATCCTACTTAGCTAATTTCTTCCACAATTCATCCTCCAACATGTAAATAATTACATAAGTGTGTTACCTTTTTCATCAAATCATTTCAGTAATCCATCTGCTACATAACATTTAATTTCGAATTTCCTTTATAATAGTTTTGTCCTTAAAAATAACTTCATCTTCTATCTCTTTAGAAAAATTGAAATTAATTGTTACTGGCTGACTAAGACATCTAATTGTGTTGGAAAAACTTTTTTTTTCCCAAGAAAAAATACTACACAATTCTGATATTTTTTTTTTCCTGATTGATTTAAAAGGTAACGCTTGAATTTTTGCTTCATGTAAAAATTTTAATTACTGAACATATTTTTTCCAAATACTCACTAACATTATTGAACATGAGAAACATGTTTGTAAATCTGACAAAAAGCACATAAAAAATTATTTTTATTAATTAAAAATTATGTTACTTTTGCCCATGCTTAGTTTTGCGCAAGAAAATAAGAGCTCTCAAAATGATTGATTTTCCGAAAGTTAGATAACCATAAAAAAATAATTTTAAAAAGGCACTTATTGAAAATAATAGCACCATTAATTCCATGGAATCATACCTGCATTGAAAAATTTTCTTTCCTGCGTTAATTCTTTTCTTATAAAATGTTGATATGCAAAACACACAATTAAATGACATTTTATAAATTGGCCTTTTTTTGTGAAAAAAAGCATTTTGATATCCAAAATCTTTTAAGAGTAGTCTGGATCCTGCATAAAAATGGAATTTAAATTTCGATTGTTTGAAAAATACTTGTGTTTATAGCTATAGGTTTTGCTTATAGCTTTTAAAAGTTTGGGTTTAAATTTAAATAAATATTTTGACCATTTTTAAAAAGTTTTACAGGGCCTCAAGCATAAGCAATAAATATTTTTTTATATTTAACTTAATATTTTGAATTTCTTAAATAAACAATGATTTAATAATGAAATAAAACATAAAGACAGACAAAACAATAAAATCTTTTTTTTATCTTAATATCTGTTTACTGTGATTTCAGCTTCATAATACCGCATAATTGTTTCGCCATCCTCCTCCCCCACATCTCGATTTGGAACAGCATATTTTATTTCAAGGAAAGTAACGTCGTTTCCGATTTACAGATGGCTAAATTCAGCGCTTTATGAAGACAGGGGGTTATCATATATCTGCCAACAGTGATAAGAAATCTCGAAATAAGGCCTCAGTTTCCACGACAATTTCCCATTACAACCGTGAATACCCTGTAGTAAGAAAGAGTGATATAATTAGAACGTACTGAATTATGAAGCAACGGGGAAACAATTTCCCTCGAGGAACGAATTTATTCCCAAAGACAGCATAACTCTTTTGCCCACAAAGCTTCTTCTCTGGATGTGTCGCTATTTGAATGCTGCAGGCTTTCACAGTACAACTGCTTTAATTGCTTCTGCTGTTGAAAGTTCGCTGTGAACGAGGAAGTTTAATATAAATTATTCTTGGAGCTGGAATTTTTACCGTAAAGAATGCTGCGGCACGAACAGTAAATTAAACACTTGTTACGAGCCTGTTTCGAATAATTCATTTCGAATCTTATTTCTCTTCTTTTGGTGAATTTACAAACTATTTTAAGGCCTCGTTTGAATAGTTAATGATAAATTAGGAAGAATCCTGTCTAGATCCTGCTTATTTGGCTATTTTCTGTATTCTAATAAATCATTTAGCAGGCAATCCCAAAAATCCTGTGTGATATTATTATCAATGGGTTTTTAAAGTAAATATAGTTCTTACATAGAAAAAGAACATCATATATAAGTGATTAGTCAGATAGTTGTATACAACAAATAGTCAGATAGTTGTATTATTAATTAAATATTTCAAAATTATTTTAGTGTGCTCATTAATTTCTCACATATATATTTCTTTTACCAACGCATTTGAATGTATTTGTCATAAAAATTATTTGAAAGTTGCAAAATTCTTTCCATTGATCTATATGAACACACTCATATTTTAATTAGGTGAATAATGCTAAGATATTTGAAGACAGATTTTGTGCTTATGTATAAGCATTCAAGGTTAATTATAATTAATATTTATAATTAATATAATTAATATTCAGTGCTTTTGAATAACACTTAATACACTTTAGTTTATAAACTTCAACTATCATGCAATGTTAAATGCTGTGAAATAAAAATAATCATATATTATTGAAGAACATATTTACCACATTAACAACAAAAACTATCAAAAATTATTAATCTGAACGCTTAACTAAAAGAAACAATCACATGTATAATTACATTTTTTATAACAGCTATTTTTACCAACCTCAGGAGATAGAATAAGTGTAAAAGTTTTAATGATACGGTGTTTCAAATTAATCAAATTTTGCTACATATTCTGGTATTTTAGAAATTAGTTTGTTTCTATCGAAAATCACAATAAAAAATTATTGATGTTAATTTAGTATTTCATTTTCATGCATTAGTTGATTACTGTATAAATTTCAATTGTGAATAGATAGACTTATCATAATAATGTAACTTAAAATAAGTCATATATTTTATTTTATTTTTATTTTTTATTCTCTAAATTGAAGTACCACACTGGTTTATTGAAAACCTATGAAAGAAATAAAAACGATTTCTTTTTCATTATAAGATACGTTTAATTTCTCTAACTAAGTAGAATTTTTTACTTTTATTTGAAAAGATCCACAAGAATTGCAGTACTTTTAGAAAAATCATTGAGTATTTAAAAATGTTTAGAACGATAACACTCATCTACAAATGTATTGAAATTTAGCCCTTTTTGTTTTGAATGCAATATTTTATTAAGTAGAATAACGAAAACTGGTACTTGAAACTTAAAATTATTTTCAAACGAAGCTTAAAATTATTTTTAATTGATGTAGTATTATTTTCACTTTCATTAGATGACGTAATCATATACATTATAGGCTGTTTAATAATAATATTAAAGTTTTTTTTAATGTACCAGACAAAAAACCTAGTTCAGCAAAGACCAATTATAACATAATCGTTCACTTAACTCTCAGTACTGAAAAGTCCCAAACGCCCTTTCAATGAAACTACAGTGGACCTGAACACCGTTACAAAATTTTCTCTCCCTTTCGTTAAGTGTGATTGATTGAATACTCATAGCGCGTGCTTTGTTCATTAGAGATGCTCGCCTAGGTGAATATGGGTGGTAAAGATAGTTTCTGAGAATTCGCAAGGATTCCCGGACATACATTGTTTAGCAGTCGTTAGTTGAGAGATGACTTTTTTTTTATATCAACCCCTTAAGAATAAGGCCTATTATTATGATTTTTTTTTCGAGGGGAGAAGAAGAATTTCTCTTGGTTTTTGAAGAGAAACTTAAGCGTTCCAATATTTTGAGATAATTTAATTCGAATTATCTAAAAAATTAGAAAGAGAAGCCTTCATTTCCAAATCTTATTCAAAATGACAGGTATCTTTCACCAAAATAAATTGAATAGATAACATTTTAAAACAATTCTTCATACAATTCACTTTCTTCAATAACTTCGCATACAATAGTTCTGCCATTTCTGTTGTAATATTTTATTTTTCATTTCATTCACAAAAATTAAATAGAGTCGATACAAATATCTTAAACAGGATTGATAAAATACTGTCATCTTTAAAGTGACACAACCAGCCATGCGAAGCAAAATATATCATTTGCTTCTCAATTAGAACCATTGTTCACATAAACACATTCTTCCTTCCAGAACATAAAAGATTAAAAGTGGCGGGAAAAAAGACATCGCGCACTTGATCATCTTCCCGAAAACCATTCCCATCTGCCATATGAGAGTTATAAATTAGCTGTCATTTGCAAAAGACAGGCCTGAATTTCTGACTTTTGAGTAATGAGAATTGCCGGGTGCTTCATCTTTTCGTCGTCAACTTAAAAAGGCTTGAAATATGGTCGAGCAATTCGGCGTCATTTTGTGATATGAGGATTCTGAAGTGCAGAAAGGGAGTTAGAGTACTTTGTTTAAAGAAATCGTGCGAATTTGATGCATTTAGAATAAGTGTTCTTTTATTGGATTATTCCGCGATATTTCGAAGAGTTTTCAAATTTAATTTTATGATAGGAATTTCACATCGAAAAGAGGATCAGCTTTTAACAATAAAAAGCATTCTAGAACAAGAAAACGACATAAAAGTTTTCGGTATTTTTACTAAGAAATTTCTTTATGTATAAAATATAATACTGCTATAAGGAAGATCTGAAGTGAATTATAATAGAAACTTGATTTATTACTTCTCTTTAAGTATTCTCTGGTAGCGAGAATGTGAACGATTTTTTTAAAGTATTATCTATATATCATTTCTTCATGATTTAAGTCATAGTTTCATGAATTGTCTTTTGTCCAGTACTTTCTATAAAATTAAGTTCGAAAAACCTCGCTATTTATTGTATGATGCTCCTTTATATATAAGATAGCAGCTGTTTCAAGACTTTGACATTTCATCTACAATTTAAAATTTCTTGCCATGTCGGCAAGACCTTGTATTATATGCTACTTCAATTTGGTTCTCATTATTTTTTTCTATTAATTTCTTCTAAGTAAATTAATATTTTGATGGGTATTTCAACAATTTATTGTTAATAAACTCTATATCTCAATGAGGGACATTATGGTTCATTTTGTATGAAGAGTTTAATTCTTTTTGTCCAAGTTTTTATAGAATATCAATTTTTAGAGAAATAAGTCTGCAAATATGTTGTTTCATATTATTAAAGATGTCATTAGATCAATAACATTTAACATTACATAAATTAACGATTCCTTTCTAATATACTAGATTAGATTGGTTTAACTCAATTACAAAAAGGAAATCTTGACAGAAAGGAAAAAGTAATTAACAAAATAAAATATGTCGAAGTATACATGAAACCTGATGATGTCACATCACTGACTTATTACGTCAAAATTACACTATTTTGAAAGATGCAAAATACGATTTACATTCAACAAAAGTTACTTGAGTTAAAAAAGACTTTAAAAAAATCAGAGATTCTTTCTGCCTCCATATTGCTTAAGGTTTCTTGCAAATCGAATACTTCTTTCCCAATCCAATTCAAATTTTTCCAGGCATAAATAAAGGAAAGTTTTCAATGGGTTAAAGTCCTAAATATATCAAAGACTGAAACCGAGAAATAAAAACACCGCCCCTCGAATTTCTGCTCGAGTGATATAAAGAATTTATTTCTACAAGAATAAACAAAACGCTTCAACTTTCACTAATTCTAATATCAAAGTATCGTGAGATCGCACAGCTAGGAAAGAATATTGTCCTTTTCTGATCTCTAGAAAAAAAGTAGAGGAATTCAATCAAACAGAAAGTTTCAAACAAGCACTAAAATGATTCAAAGAGATTTTCATCAAAAATTGCAGAGATTTCCAAGGCAGAATTTGAAACTGCAAAGTAAAACTTTGATAAATAAAAATAAAATGTTTGAACATTTTATACCTTTTAGTATTACTGTTAAAATAAAAATATTCAAGACAGAGCAACGTAAATATGGCCCAACAAGGAATTATTACAAATTTATATACCTCTATATGTCTTACCTTTAAGGGCAATTCTGTACTTCCAGAAATATACCTAGATATTAGATATAAATAAATTTAAAATTTCGTTTTGAATATAAATTTTTTTTAAAATATTTGTTTGTGTACCTTGTTACTTAAGAACAATTTCATTTTCATAAGTTTTGTTCAAACTGCCTTAAACTCAAAGTTAAAAGAGCAGCAATAATGCCATGTTTAATTTCATTCGGAGAATTTGAAAACGTAGTGGTTCAATTTCTATAAATTGATTATAAGCTAAATAGGAGTAGCTTTTTAATCAAGCTCTAACTTCTTTCATTCAAACAAATAATTAGTCAATAAAAAAAAACTGAAAGTCATGAATAAAACTAAAATAGATTTTCGGAAATTTTCTTATTCAAATTTAATTTATTATTATATAACAATTACTTTTTCCAGTTTAATTTCAGTTCATCGTTTTCTAAATAGTTTTTAAATAAAATATTTTAATATCAATCATTTATCTATGTTTTATTTTAATTCTGCTTAATGTTTGCCCTCATAGAGTTTTTTGCTTATCTTTGTTACTCTATTTTCAACTGTCAAAATGCTTAGAAAATGAAAAGATTTTGCATCACTTTTCGTCCGTTCCATATTTTTCATATTGTTTATTATCTAGTGAAAAGAGAATATACTGTATAAGAGTCGTCAATTAATATTTTTTACCTATAGCATCTTAATAGATTTTATTTATGTGATTTCGGTCATTAAATTCTTTCCAACTTTCCAATCACCTTTCCATTATCCTTATGTCATTTGGAGATGTCGGATTAACCAGGGTCTATATCTATCATAACTTAGAGCAACCGTTTACTTAATATCTATGTTTTGTGTAATATTAAAATATGTATTATTTCATTCGTGATGGTATTTTGATTTGAATATAATAATATAATTAAATTTATATAATTTGAATTTGAATGTAATTAATTTGAACATACTTTAAATAATATGAAGAAATTTCAGCAAAAAGGTGTTACAAAAAATTTGAGAAAAACTTTCATGTTTATGCTATTTGAAAGTGAACAAAATGTATGAAAATGCGCAAAAGTTTACTCTATTTTTTTCCGCCATGAAAAGTATATTTAATGATTCAATAATTAAATTAAAGTTATGTTTAAACATTACATCACGATTTTTAATGAAAAAATGCAAAGTTTTATGCAGTTTTAATGCGGAGTTTTAGGGCTACAATTACAAAAAAAAAAATATCATCATTTAATAATATGAATATTTAAGAAACATCATCAACAAATATTTCAAATAGATGAAACCAGATATTCTATTCTAAATATAAAAATCAATTTTGACACTACTACAGCTGGAAATCTAAACCAAAATGTACGAAGCACGGAGAACGTGAGACGTGAAAATTATTAATGTAAAGACCACTTTCTCCCTTTTCAGTTACAATTTTAGAAACAAACTTTCCCAGTATAAATTTCTTCCTATCTCAAACGATCTGAAATATAGCTTAAGTTTTCGTTGGTAAAAAAGTAGGAACACGGTCGAAGAATTTCAACAAACAGTTCCAACTAAGCAAATAAAACCTTAAACTGAGGAACTATCGTAAAGGTTACCTCCTGCAATATCTGGTCTTCTTCGAACTTTTTTTCTGAGTTGGACTTACAGAACTTATTTTAAGTTAGCCTTTCTACTTGATCTTTTCAGCTATTCGAAGTGAAAATTATTTACGTATCTTTTGAAATGAAGGAATAAATAACATGGAATGGAAAAAAAAGCAGTTTCGTAGCTGCCATTACTATGAAAAATTTGAACATATATTCTGCATCAGAGTAATTATTCTTAAATAAAAATACATTGAATTCGAGAGATTTTTGCTGTAATAAACATCAAAGAACGAAGTTATTCTTGAGAAACTTTTTATAGAACCTCCGAAATTTCAAACTCTTTGCAAGTTTATTTTAAGCAGTGTTCCAAAATATAATGCATGAGTGCTTGAAATCGTGTTTCAGAATTACTTATCTTTGTAACTTCACCTCAAATATTTTTTTTAACTATAACCTCCGAATTTGTTTTATTCTGTAGTAATATTACCTTATAACTTTAAACGGTAAACGTAAATTTTTGTGGTCTTTGCATTGTTGCCATAATATGTTAACCTACCGATATCTCAAAATTCTGTGAGATGGCGCTATATGACATTATCCGAATACGAATATGCTCGTCTCACATTCATTAGTAATGATGCAATTATTGTGTTAAGCAATTCGAATAACATGTTAAACTAAATGCAATCATAATTTTTTTTATTTAACCCTTTAAAGGGTCATTTTTTCTAGTCATATTATATTAAAATATTTTTGGCTAGAAATTAGAATAAGAAAAGGGATTCATTTAGTTTATTGGATAAATTTAATTTGGTTAATTAATAATTAAGTAACAAATCAAGACATATCATTTTGTCTGAGATAAAGAACTGAAGCATCTAAGTTTCTGACTTACTAAAAAAATTTGTCAGAACTTATGCCAACCTACATAATTTCATACAAAGATTGATAAATTGGGTGGGAAGCATAATTCCCACGGCCCTAGAAATGTTTAAATGATTAGTTCATATATATATATGTATATATATACACGATTAAAAAATATTCATATGTAATCAGTATGAGATTCGTATCGAAACATTTTAACTTCCAACATAAAACACATTTCCTAAAACATCATTAACTTCGATACAAGTAGAATTTGTAAAGTATTTGGTGCTGACAAATATAAAGATGAAACTTGAAATATTTTAAAAACATTTACCAATATTCAGAATTTATTTTTAGATTATTAGTAATAAATAGTACCATATAGTATAATAATAATTGGGGATATTTAAATACATTAGATAATTAAAAAATCAAAGCTATTTTGCACTAAAAATTCAATTATTTAAGAGTTTTTGTCAAAATTCGCTATTTAAAAAAAATCCCTATTCGGTTTTGTGAACTGTACCCTTTCATATTTATCAATCGGATTTCACAAATAATTTGTTTCTTTTCTGTACTTTTATGTATGTTTCTTCATATAATAAATACCGATTTCACCAGTACAAGTAGAAAAAAATAAAGTAAATAATGCGGGTTTTTCTTTTTTCTTTTTTCCTTTTTTAAATTGAAACCACAAAACAATTTCTTATATCCTTTGTTATTTATGTTAACTACGGATTTTATTTAATACTTAATGTTTTTCAGAGAGAGGAAAAAAATTTCTGATGTCCGGGGAGATTTCTACTTCCAAGATTTTTTTTTCTGTTTTCCTTGTTACTGATACATCTTGTGGTAGGTTTGTAGTGATAACTTTAGTTTTAGTTTAGTTAATTACCTGGTCGATAGTTCCAATCGGTTAATAAAGTCACATTTAGGAAAAGAAATGAATGCTTGGTAAAAAAGATATTAAACAGCAAAGTGAGGTGTACAAAATATCCTTGAAAATCAAATATTCTAAGTAATTAAAATGATTTAAAGCAAAATGCTAATACCAATCATATGACGATTGAGTATGACGAAGGAGATTTTAAAAGGCGTTGTAGCAGAGCTTCTTCCTTTTTTTTTTTTTTTTTTTTGAAGATTGTTCTTAAAAACTGTACCTTGTCATTTTGCTACAAAAACTTTTTTAAAGGCAAATATGAATATTTTTTTATATATTTTAAAGAAATTCATTGTCACATAAATTTAATTAGAATGTTTCAAAATTAATATTAAATCATGCTTTTCCGCTAATGAATTTTTTTTATTATTTCAATGGTAAGAAAAGGATTTATGATTAAAAGATTGTTTGAAAAGTAAAAATTGCAAGAAATATAAACTCATTAATCAAAAATTATGTTTAAAACAAATTCATTCCACAAAAATGCAAATTCCAAGTCACTTTTTTAAATTTAGGAAGGATAGAATCAAAATAATTCACTCCCCTCTAAGTCTTGCCGTCTAGTAGGGAAATAAATGAATATATGGGTTAGTTGTTTTTAGTTTTGATTGAATATTTTCATGAATTCAGATGAATTTATTCATATAATTTAATGGATTTCCCATAACTAATATTTTACGTTGAACATATGCATAATGAAATAATATGCATATTTAATAGTGCTATAAAATAAATTTATTCCACAAGGAAAAAAAATCTTCAATAATGAATACTTATTTGCAAAAGTCATCTGCATTTAGTTTGTGCATATCTACTGAAATAAAGATATTTTTGCATGATCTGCAAGTTCACATATCATCTAGAGTTGCGATATTGGTTTTTCATTATTTTCTTTTTGAACAAAATAAAATGCTGTTTTCTTTAATGTTCGAGTACTCTTCCAATTAATCCTTTTCTGCTGCTTTTCAAAACATACCCCATATTCCCCGAAGCGTACTCTGTTATGCATAGTATATGTGGGTATCCGAATGCACTCAATGGAGAGTTCGTAAATTATCTCACAAAAGAAAATTAAAAACACATGTTAATTTTCTTTTGTGAGATAATTTACAATTAAGAGGATATAATTTTTTACATCGATGCTTTTTGTTAAATTTAGAGTTCACTCAAAGTTTTTTTTTTCTGTCTGGTTTCTTTGTTAAAAATCTAATAATTGTATACACATGCACTAACAATGGATTTCTGTTTCTTCTTTTATAAATAAATTGTAAGGAGTTAAAATTTCATTAATATATTATGAGTAGCTAGTTTGGTTCCGAAATTTTAAAAGAGAAAGTCATCCATCAAAATACTACAACCAACTTTAATAGTTGATTGTAGGAAATTATTTTTATTACTATCAAAAATTTACAAACATACCAGACAAATAAAGAAAATTTGCTAAGAAAGAAATTTTACTCTCCAAATTTAAAAGAGAGAAAACAGACGGCGACACGAGCTGAGAAAGGGATTCAAGGAATGCTCATGTTTCTTGAAGGGCAATGAGACATGTCCTCTACTCCATTATTCTAGAATCAGCATTTGATGCACAACTAGCTACACCGCAAAATGTAAATCATTCGCTTCAAAGATTATTGAGATTCATATTGCGCAATTCCGTCGTTTAAGACAAATGAGTTCATAATATTGTCTTTATAAAAGCAGAACTTCGACTAGCCAAAAATAACAAGGTTTACTGTAGTTGACTGAAGCGTAGATGCTGAAAATGGCCTGCCATCACTATTCTATCCTAGATATTTCGTCGCAGCAATGCTTGAATATGCAGTGCCATGTGTGGTGGTGCAGCATGAAATTGATGTGTGAAGACAATTTCTCTGTTAAAGTGATGAAAGGCAATGCCCCAGAATATCAACACATATCTAGAGCAGATAAAAGGATATTTCAAAGGTCTCGAGATATTGTTTTCTTCAAAGAGGTAAGGATCATTGACGAAAGATAAAATAAAGCCATACCACACTGTCACTTTTGGAGCAAGAAACATAATTTGTTGATGAAAATGTGGATTTGTGTCTGATTAAATAGGGCAATTATATCTATTTGCTGTGTCATTCAAATGGAAATGAGTCTCATCATTCTAATTACTAGCCATGATCATTTATCATCTGCTGTTATCCGATTAATGAGATCCGATCATGATGTTACCCCCATCTTAATCACTGAATATGGGATTACTTAAATGGATAACACTTCACAAAAATTTTCATAACTAGTCACATCAATGCACATGGCGTACCCTATTTCTGTAATATCGTGGATGTATCACTTTTAGCATGAATGATTGCTCATTCCTTCTCAATTACTGCAAGGGCAACTTCTACAACTTCTAGAAATCATATTAATTTGCTGTCTTAATTGGGTTTAATAGCGAATGTTCCGATGTCTTCAAAATGGAAGATCATATTTCGGAAATCTGTAGTTGTCAGAATACCTCCAAACGAATATCTTGCTTTTCTAAATGCTTTAAGTGCAGCCGAATCATTCATTTTTTTTTTCTGATAAAACATTTTACGACGCAACATACGATTTTTAAAATCAGTTTCATGACGGAGTTCTTGGTTGGAAAAAAAAATGTTTTACGATTTAGTATTTATGTAAAAAGTGTTGCATATATTTAAAAAAATGTTAGTTAATTGCCTGCTCAGTAGACGTCATTTCCTTCTCAAGCGGGCAGAATATGAAATGTGTAATTTTCTTTCAAAAATTGAAACAACATACTCAGAAAAGCTTGCATGCGGAATTTCAATGAAATTATGCAAGTAGATATCTCTACAGAGAGGTCAATTTAATTTGGATCATCTACTATATTTATACTGTTGACCGTCTCTAAGTAGATGGTATAAATGCCTTCAAATAGATTGAGCCATAGTCAATAAACCTCTTCAGTAATATAGATGTTATCAATTAGGGAAGATGCTATAATCTCAAATGTACATTTGTGGATTGATATGTATTAAACTGAATTAGCTCTAAACCTATTATGGTATATCACTCACCGTTTTCAGCAATACTAGTCATATAGCAATGCATTAGAGAGACAGAAAAATCGTAACTTATGTGCAACATGTGTGCACACATTGAAAAAGTATTGAAAAAAGGCTCTTTTTCAATTTGAATATTCTTCATTAAACTCTCTGTATATAAACAGATAGTATTCAAACGGTTCAATAAATTTAAACAATTAGTCAACTAAACAATGCACAAACGAACAATATATTATGGTAAATCATAAATTGTTTTTATGTTTAATTTTCATTTTAGATTTTTAATTCAGTGAAACACTTTTTTGAAAGTGTCTTCTTATATAAAAGTGTTTTCTAAGAACAATAAGTAGAATTATAAAAAATGTGTGCTGTTAATGCATTAATGTATATGGTGTAGATTTTCATGCGGTTAATATAATTTTTTTAAGCTCTGCAATAAAGCTAATGTGTCTAATATATCTACAATATTTTTTTTCGATGCGTTATAAATCAAGCAAAATAAAATAAGAAGTGAAATTTCTAAAATGTATATACATCACATCTATAGATGAAATGAAAGAAAGAAAATAGAATTAATTTGAGTTTTGGATTTTTAATCCGATTTAACACCTACTTTTCTGTAATATCATCATGTATAGATAATTTTTTTAAAAAGTAATGGTTATATATTTGTGCTGTTCAAATTCTAACGGAGATGCTATGGATTTTCAAGTAATTCAAGTACCTTGAATTGTGATTTTTAAGATTTGGAATGGAGTTAATGTGTCTAACCTTTTTAAACTAATTTTCCTATTTATTATTAATCAAGGAAAATAAACAAAACATTATTTTTTTAAATGAGTACACGTTATATTCAAATAAGAAACGAAAGAAATAAACTATAATTGAACTTTTACGGCCACAACACTTCTATCCCCTCTTTGTTTTATACATTCGACGTTATCTAAATGACCGCCTTTGCAATAATGGAAAACTTGAATCCTAAAGATTACGCATGAAACAGCTTTATTCATCGTTACGACGCTACAGCTTCCGTAGAAAATATAATAAATAATTTACCGAACAAAAATAATTCGACCCCGAATATTATTTTATCCAGCAGTGAAGAGACAGCTTGCTTAATTAAACTTTACTTAAATGATGTGCATATTCATCCACGTAAATAGTATCTCTCGGCAGTACAGATCAACTGTTAAGCCCCTACTGGTTGAAGGGGCTTTCCTCAAGAAGGAATGATTCCCTCTTTTTTGAAGCATTTTGGATAGTAGAGTAATCATCGCAGTAATAAGTCAGAGGCTGAGCTTAAGTTAACTATTTAATCTTCAATGGGCCCGATATGACCAATCCTATTTGATCTATATTCCGTCATTAGAGTGGAAGTAAATCCACAACGATGCTATCTATGCAGATTAGGATAATAAGAATCGATTTTTAGACCAAAAGCTCTTTATCCACATATTTGAAGTTCCTTCCTTCATGGAAAGAGGGTAAACTATTATAGTAAAATAAAAATAATAAATGAGAATACAATTATTATTCACCGGTATGATGCCACAACTTCTATAAAAGATAGAATAAATAATCGTTCGAATAGAAATAATTCGACCCACAGTATTATTTTATCCAGCAGTAAAGAGACCGCTTGCTTAATTAAACTTCACTTAATTGGTGTACACATCCATCCACATAATAGTGTCACCCGCCAGATGGGGTCAACTATTACACCCGTACTGACAGAAGGAGCTCTCATCTAAGAGGAGTGCCGTCCCCCCCCCCGCTTTTTTAAGCATCTCGGACAGTAGAATGTTCATCGTCGTTTGTCTGAGGCGGAAATGTTTCATTCCTTAACCTTCAATGGTCTCAATACAGTCAATCCGGTATGAGCTACGTTCTGTCATTATAGTGGAGGAAACTCGTTCCCACAACGATGCTATCCATGCAGATTAGCATAACGAGAACCGATTTCTAAACCAGAAATATAGCATATCTAAAGTCCTGTCCTTCATGGGAAAAGTGCAAACTACAATATTATAATAAAACTTAAAAAAAGAAGTAAATAAGAATACAATTAAAAATAATGATTTTTAAATTTTTCTTTATAATGTATGTAATAAAAATAAAACATAAGAAAAAAAAAGGAAATTAGCAGTAAGATTAGAAATTTCTAAATATTATAATCTATACTCAGATTTTTCCAAATTCGCTCAAAAATATTTGGTTTGCTAACCTTCTACTCTATTTAAAAAATACTTGATGGATAATAATTTAATGAGTATTCCAAGTTATTCCTACGGAAAAATAAAAATAAAAAGATGAATATATTTAGCTTTGTATAGTTTTATAATGTTCTTTATCAAGGTGATTATTTACATTAATTAGTTTCATTTAAATTAATTGTGAAATTCCCATTTATATATTTCTTTATGTCAAGTAAATATATCGTTATAAAATACAGTCATGAAAATAAAATTCCATTGAGAAATATGCTATTGTTAAAAGTTTGTGATACGCTAATTTCTTTACCTTGAAAGAGTAATATAATTGCAAGAATAAGAATTTCATAACTTTCACAATAAAAATTCATAAATAAAATACAAAACCAATATGACCCAAAGAGAGTTTTATCCTTATGGACAATATTTTTAATTGCTAAATTAGAAGTAGCAGTTCCCCGTGATCCGGACGTCCTGGGTTCGAGTCCCGGTTTGGGCATGGTTGTTCTTCCGTTGTTCTATCTGTGAGATGTGTGAATGTGCCCTCCTGTAAAAAGGGGTTGTGCAAGCGAATGAGTGATGCGTGAGTAGCAAAGTCGTACTCTTGGCCCTAGTTGGCGCCACTATAAAAAACAAGAGGCGCTCCCCACCGGCTTAAAATCGCTGATAACAGCGGGCTTGTCCATGGCAAGTGCCATAAGAAACAACAACAACAAGAAGTAGCAGTTGACGTCAAGTCAATATATATCTTTTGCATATTTCCATTTCCTTTAATAACAGATTATACAAAAATAACAGAACATTGATTTTTTTCTTCTCTTTTATTATTTCTCAGGATTTATTGTTAAAATTAATCATCAAAAACTTTTCTAGAAACCGGATTTTATCTGCTTCTTATTTCGCAAATTTAACCATTGAATAAAACTTAGTGCAGATATTTTTTTCCAACGGCAAATACATAGTAATATGGCAAAGAGTATATAGGAAATACAAAATCACTTTAGCAATACATATTAAAATAAGCAAATATAAAAAAAGCAGAAAAATTATTTTCCTTTGAAGTAAATTGTGACCAGTATTTTACGTTTATTTAAAAATAGGATATTCATTTCTGTAATTCTAGAAATCTAATATATGAAGCAATGGATATAAGTTTGCTCTTTTATTTTAAAATGAAATTAATGGATAATTTTTAATTATTGAAATTATTTAGAATTAAAGTCATGTTTCTGAATGATTAATCGTACATTGGATGTTTTTGTTTCTTTGACTGACTTTGAAACTAATTACATGTTTATAACAGCAAAATAATTTAGTCAACTTATAAAACCTTTTTAATGAAGATTCAAACTCGAAAATTTGGATGATTTTTAGTTTCAGTTTTTACATAATATTGAATAATACATAATACATAATATTTTACATAATATTAATAGCTTTTAAACTTTCCTAAACGAATTATAAAAAAAAATCATATAAAAAGCTTTAATTCATGAAAATATTTTTTATTCGATAATTAATATTTTTTCTTAAAAGTGATTTTTTTGAAAAAATTAAAATCTTATGTGCAAAAAATTATAATACATTAATGTCTAAAGATTTGATTCCTTTATCTTAATTCAGTTTTAAAAATTTACTCTCAGTTATACAACAGCAATAACAGGCACTCAAAATAATCTGTCTAATATTATCACAACACATGACAGTATAAATTAATTACTAAAACATGAAAAGTATTGTTATAAAAACTTATTAAAATAAGAGCAAAACATAAAACTGGTATCAAAGATAAGCTCATTTTTCAAAATTTTAAAGCGATGTAGAAATTGTTTTTGTGCAATAATGTGATCCGCAGTTATCGATTAAAAACTTTAAATTATTAATTAAGTCAAGGAAAACCTTATTAAGCTTTCAAAACAAGTATTTTTTCTTATTATGTAGTATCCAAGAAGTAACTATGTGCCGAATTTGGTTGTTTTGGATTCAAACAGTCTGTCTGTAGAGAGTTTTCAACGATTTTTTCATTTTCCATGCCATAAAACCCACATATTACTTAAAAATCATTATTCTAGCTTGTATATATTGTTATATTACAAAGTTTCTGAATATTTTTTATTCTTTTTGTTGTGCAATGCAACAATAATCTTATTCGTTTCATTTTATTTTAAACAATCTGAGTTATTTATTAAATAAATGAAAAAAATAGTTGTGGAAGAATAATTCCCAATCCCGAAATATCAAATTCAAGTTAACTAACAAATATTTTTATGAAATGGGAGAGTATTATCAATATAATAAAGGAAAAATGTTTTGCAGCTCTTTTAGTAGAATTTTAATAAATAAATTTTATTATTTATAAATAGGAGCCTAAAATGTTCTTTTTTGTTTTCAATTAAAATAATTATATTTAATTATTATTAAAAAATTTCTAATCAATCATATTTATTATCATAAATTTAGAAGCTAATATAAACAGTTGTTAACTTACCCGATTAAAGAAAATAAAAAATTAAAATGCATACGGAAAATGGAGCGATTATTCTTTTAGAAATATTTAATTAAATATTAGGTATGTTATTTCGAAATTTTTCTTGAAATTTACAATACCACATTCCAGAAAATGACGACACTCTTGAATATTCAGTCATCTCACACATGGAAATCTGAAAATACTCCAAAAATATTAATGGAAATACAAATTTAATTTCACAGGCATCTTCTTCGATTTCTTCTTTAATTATGAGATTCAGATTTCAAACTGAAAGAATTTTCAATGTCTTCAGTGCAGTTATTATTTTTGAGAAACTGATTAAATTAAAATATACTTCTTATAAAAGCTGGCATCATTTCTGAAAATGAAGCTTTCTCATTGCCATTATTAGTAATTCATTATGTAAAAAAATTATTTTTGTGAAAATCACTTAAAGATTATGTTTTATTTACTATAAAATGGAAAAGAAAGGCTTATATTTTCTGTAAATACGCTAGAGACTTTAATAAAGTAGCTCTTGGGAAAATGTTGGTATTTGCAAAAGTTAACTTTTGAAAGAATGTTAATTTGATTTTAATCAAAGAAAGGGAAAATATGGAAATATTTTAAGTAATAAAAGGTTTGCCAGATGCATTTAGAATTAGTTATTATTTTTCATTAGTTATTATTTTTCAAAATTTCAATACTGTAAGCCCATAATTTTGAGACATGATTTTGCCATAAATATTCTATTGTAATTTAATTATGTTAAGAAACTTATTTTCAATAAAAAAAGATACATTTAAAATCTCTTTTGAATTCTTCTTACTAAAAGTTTTCTATGTGATTTTTATCTTTCAAAATTCGTAAAATAAAATATTTACTGATAATAAAGAAGAACGTGAATTTGTATGCATATGAGAATACTGTGTGCCTGTAATTCCTTAATTACGAAATACCAAATCTGTGAAAATCAATTTTAAAAGCCTTAGTAGACGGAAGAAGATAGTGACTGATTTGTGTTAAGTTTTTGTAAACAAATCTTAGATTAGCAAAAAATGTTTTGTTTGTATTTCGATATCATCTAACAGTTTGAGTTTAATTATGTTAACGCCCTATTTTATAGGGCTATTATTCGATCTCGTAATTTTGAACTGCGGTTAGAAAGCGAGGCAGATACCTGAGTTAGCACCCTCCTCTCCATTCTTCCACAGAACACTGGCGGGAGGCATTTGGCCTAGACAGAATTAGCGTGCATGGTTCTTCGGTGAAATCTAGTCTCGAACCTGGAATCCTTGGAATGTGCAGATGAAACCTCACCACTAGGCCACCGCGATCCCATATCATTTCACATTGTTACAGAAAAATCCGGAAGGCGAATCGTAATTTATATGGTGAAAATGTCCAACAAGCTCAATAAAAGATAAATATATTTTATTTTACCTGTAATCACAAACGTAAGTAATAAAACACAGCCGAAATGCCAGAACTTGTTTTCCATTTTACTGAAATTCCAAATTAGTTGGCATACACCATTTGGAATATTTATTGTTATTGTTATTTATGGAACTCACCATAGGCAAATCCGCTGACTTAGTCTGTGATTTAAGCCGAGTTCTGAGGATAAAGGTCACTGAACAGTGGAAGGCAGAAGTCTGAATTCTAGCTCATATGAAGACTCACAAACATACACTTACACGCTCGTCTGCACTATCCCTTTTTACAGGAGGGTGGGGGGGGTCGCATCTTGCAATTTTGTTTTTAAAATAAATAATTGGAAATTTTTTTCAATTTTGATATAAAAATTCTGCCATCCGCTCTCTATTTGAAATTGTTAGTCAAGGTGTGTATTAATTTTTGTACTTCAATGAATGATCATAATAGAAATCTAATAAACAATGAACCAAATTAAATAAATGTAGATTAATTTTTTTAATAATTTATTTTTGCTTTTCAACAATAGTTTTCTATCATTATAATTCTTAGATTGAGTGTACCAAGAGCTCAGTTATCATAATCTTTACAAGTTCCACTGAAAAAATATTTTATAAATTAAAAATCCACTTTTTGAGATTGCTTCTATTATTATCGATCTTCTGTTATATTGAAAGAACAATTTTTACTAATAAAAATATTTTTTTTCTTAATTCATTGTGTAATAAAAGATATAAAATATATGTTGTTGTTTCTGATGGCACTTGTCATAGACAAGCCCGCTGACTAAATTAGCGAATTAAAGTCAACATTTTTGCGCTTTTCAGTAGCGCCATCTAGGGCCAAGAGTACGACTTAGCTACTCATACGTCACAACCCTTTTTATGGGGCGAACTTCATTCATGCAATTCATTCATTCAACTATAGATCATAATTTAGAGGTGAAACAGAGAACAATCACCTCTAATCTATTACCCCCAGTGGTATTACTCTCGATATGGAGGACTTTGTGACCACGACAGATTTATACGTGCGCCAGCCACCACAACACACGGAGAGTCTTCGGCTAGCGGATTCGAAATCACAACCCAAAGGATGCGAATAGACGTCCTACCAACCAGGCTATCCCGGCCCAATAAAACATAAACATTGTCTATTGTAAAATTTAACTCAGAAAAAGAGGAGCCAGTGCAACAGTTAATATAAACACGATATAAATCAATATATATTGTCAATAACATGAACGCTGTGAAATTTCCCCTAGCTATACTATAAGTGGCGTCAGTAAAATATCCTGTTTAGAACTATTATCAAGACCTTTCCTTATAACATCCTTTCCTTATAACATTTCTTTGCTGGCACACTCTTGTTATTTTAGATAATATAAAATCCGTACTGAAAAAAAAAATTGTTCAAAGTGTGCACTACAGTATAGACCCTAAAATCTAGAGCTGCCTAATTTCACTAAGGATTTTTCAGTAAATGCTCACTAAAGAAAGATTCTCCAGAACTTTACTTAGATTTTTAATTAAATATTAATCAAGTGTTTAAAGTTTATCTCGATAACAATGATTATTTTAATGCACAGTATTTCTACATCAGTTTCTTGAATATTCACTTTTTTTAAAATTAATTGCTTTATTTTTCGTCTTATAATACATATAAGATGAATTTTTTTAGAACGAAATCTCTTATTCTTGTAAAACTCAAGACATTCTAAATAAACAACTAATTTCATTGTAGAAGTTACAATAATCTGTTCTACTATTATGAAATTAATTGTTCTGTTTTTACAAGATTAGTTATGTAAATATAATTAGAAAGCAGTGTAGTTGTTGATATCACCCTGAAAGGAGATTTTAAGCATGAATTTGGGGAACATATAATGGAAAGTAATATAATGAAATTTCTTCCTGGATCTTGTTTACAGGGCTGAAGGGCTAATTACAGGTTTATTCCTGAGTGCAAATTAAACTCCTAAGAAAGACCTTTTTATATTTGTCTGTGTATTTTCGAGGAATCAGAGGAAAGTCAGAATAAATCAATGAAAATAAAACCATGTAATGTACATTAATATTATTACTAAAAATATTACTAATAAATATTATTAGTAATATTTTTTCGTCGTAATTATGTAAGGATAGTTATGCAATTATGGGATATATAAGGATTGAAATTTAGAATTAATTCACACGTCAAAATGGATGTCGATTTCATAAAGATACAAATTTTTCTTTTAGATAATTTTTCTAGAAGTCATTAACAAATTTAATACATTCGTGTGTGGCAGCATAGGGTATTAAGGTCTTAGCCTTGAAATAAGTTTCAAATCAGAACGATTTGATTTGAATAATATTATTTTGAAAGACCTCAACTGGATTTATAAAAGCACTTGGTTTTGATGAATTAATAGAGGCCGCGGTGGCCTGGTAGTAAGGTCTCGGCTTGTGAACCGAAGGGTTTCAGGTTCAAGACCCGATTCCACCGAAGAACCGTCGTGTAAGGGGGTCTGTTGCACATTAAATCCGTCATGCCAAACGTTCTCCCGCTGGTGTGGTGTGGCGTGGCGTGGAGTGGGGGGTGCCAGCTCAGGTGTCGTCATCGGCATCTGACCGTGGTTCAAAATTACGAGGTCCGTCCCAAAATAGCCCTAGTGTTTCTTTACAACGGGACGTTAATATAACTAAACTAAACTTTATGAATTAATCTACATGGGAAAGCTGTTCAAGTCACCGTAAATAGTCTCCACCATTTTTTTCTTATATAATCTAATTATTTTACTTATGTAATATTAGCATGCCATTTAAGAACAGTAATGACAAGTAAGTCTACTTGAGGGAGATCGTTGGCATTTTTTTTACGATTAATCATTAAGATACTGTTAATATACAAGCATTCGAAAATCGATTTGTGTGTTTCGGACGAATTTTTTGTCAATCACTTAAAACGAAAATGTGACATAGAACTACAATTGTCATCAAGAAATTAAATACCATTTTTTTTAAGTCATTGCCTTTTTTGAGTTATTGCGTTTGCGTGTTTACAGGAGGCTCCAAATTTGATAAGAGTATGAAATTTAAATGTTAAAGGTGTGCATCAAATTGTATCTATCTAGCTCTCTACGTTTTGCAGTTATTGCTATAATTATATTCTTTCGTCAGACTTTCTAAAAATTGATTTCGTTCAATATTTGACAGAAATCGACACATTTGGTCGTAATTTCAAATGCCAAAGTTCATTTATGTAGATCAAAAGGTTTTTGAGATATTGCTTTCAAAGACGCACATAATTCCAAAAAGGTTTTTTCGGACTCGAGGTGTTCTAAAAAGTGGTTTCTTAAGATTTCTCAAAAACTTCTCAAGTTTCTCTTCTCGGCATTTTCTCTTTATATACTTGATAAACGAGTATGTAAAAATAATGAGATTAGATATATTTACAATTCATCCTGATATTTTCAATTATTTTGAATTTATTTCTAATTTTTATTTTAAATTCTTCAACTACAGAATATTGCTGTATTACATTTCTTATATCGTTTTTGAACTCAAGAAAATGAATATCTTTATCATTAAATTTCTGGTGAAACGATAGATCATATCAGAAATCTTACTTAACTGAAAAATTCAATTTCTAAATTATTATAACACATCCAGAAAATTAAAATGTTAAATGATTATGCTATATAGAAAATCAGATTTTCCGTTCAACATTAATTTCCGTTTAACAGTATATATATTTCAAGCATTTAAGGAATGCGAATTTCATAAAATAAAATCATTAAAATTAAGAACTTTTTGTTGCGAACGTTAATGGATATTTACAAATTTATGCAACAAGAATATTTTCATTCCTTATCAAGCATTTTGCGCATTTTGTTGGGGCAAAAAATAACATATTTATACGAATAAGATTCTAAATGAAAAGTTTTGAAGTAATTTATACAGATTTTTAATTAGCTGTCACAAAGCCTTATTAAGTATTCGTTAAAAATCAATAACAATTATGTTAATCAAATTTCCATTAAACCATTTTAAATTTTTAATATGACGCTAAAAAGTATATGAAATTTCCTATGTACAGAAACTCCTGATTATACTTAAATTCATAGAACTATTCAAAATTTCCTTTTGAAAATCATTAAAAATCATGAAGAAATGTGCTTTTAACAAAGAATATTAAAGTTCTAGAATATTAAATATACTAAATTATATGAAAAAGCTGAGTGGTTAATTATTCCATTTGTACTAAACTTTAAAAAAATTAATATAAATCCTTAAATCAATGCAAAATCTTTTTATTTTATAAGGTGCATATTATTATTGTGAAACTTTCATCAGAAATGTACTTTTAATAAAAGCGCGATTTAGAAAATATGATTCATGTAAGAGGAATTTATAATCAATTTTATTTTAAAGCAAATAACTTAAGCAATGCATTGAATTTCAATATCGAAATCGAGCGCTTTATAAAAACGAATTAAAGAAGGATAGAATTTAAGAAAAGACTATACTAAATATGTATTTCTTCTAAAAAAATTATTTTTTATGAATTAACGTAAATTGTTTCCATTGGACAATAACTTTTGTTCGAATACAATTTTGAATGATTTTGCAAAACTCATCATCAAAATTTTTGAAAATCTTTCGTTCTGGATTAGCAACGAATATGTCAAATTCGTAGACCAAATGTAAAGCGAAAATTTTTGTGTGATGTCTAGCAAACATGAGTATAAGTAACAAATTTTGACAAGTACTCCATATCTGAATTTTTAATTAATTTCCTTATCGTACATAATCTTTAATAACGAATCACAAAATTTGCTAAGAACTAATTTCTTAATTATAATGGCCGAATTGTATCATTTCGTGTTACACGAACGTTCCATCCGTTTCATTTATTATTATTATTATTTATTTATTTTCCTTTCTGAAATGAATTAAGTCTCTTGTCAGGTCAAGCATTTTTGACATCCAGCTTGTCTAATTTAGAAATTAATCACTGAGGGCAAGATTTTCCTCTAAAAAGAAAATAGTACAAGACATACAAGATGGAAGAAACAAAACATTAATAAAAATAATATATCAGAGAAATCTTATATTTTTATTTCTACTGTATATTGATGGACGTAAAAGGGTTGTTCAAATAAAAAGGCACGAAACGACACTGTGGGTATAAATGAAGACTTTAATCAAACTATACACCATAGACCTGAGCACAACGATCCCATTGATTAACGAGTCGAAGAATTCCTTGTTCCCAGAATTCCTGTGGCCGTGAAGAGACCCAGTCCTTCACAGCGTCCTTGAGTTCACCTCCGAGTCAAAGTGCATCCCTTTCAGATGTTTTTTCAGAGAAGCAAACACATGAAAATCACATGGCGACATGTCCGGGCTGTAGGTCAGATGGCCGTGCTGCTCCCACTTGAACTTGGCCAGTTGTGCGTGTGTGACCCTGGAGACATCTGGACGCGCTTTATCGTGGAGTAGAATCACACCCTCCATGAGTAGCCCGATCTTTTGTTCTTGATGGACCTGTGGAATCTTCGGAGTGTCTCACAGTACACATCGGAGTTAATGGTTCTTATGTGTTCGAAGAATTCGACAATTAGCGGACCTTGTAAGGCGAATTCAAGGACATTGTGAAAGACTGGGTCTCGTCACGGCCACAGGAATTCTGGGAACAAGGAATCCTTCGGCTCGTTAATCAATGGGATCGTTGTGTTCAGGCTTATGGTGTATATTTTGAATAAAATCTTCATTTATATCCACAGTGCCGTTTCGTACCTTTTCATTTGAACACCCCTTATACTGCCTAGACTAAAAAATTTCATTCATTTTTTTTTAAAGTAACTTCTAGAAAATTCATTTAAGTATAATAAATAATTTGAAGAAACTATTATTAACATATGAATAAAAATGTTTTTATTATAAAATTTGATATAAACAGCAAAATTATATGATGTAGTATCCATATAATATGATAATACATTTGTAAAACTTCTTACAACTATATTATCCTTTAAAATATTATTTCACATGGAAATATCCACTTAAATATTCTTTTATCTTTATTTATTAAAATTCTTGTGACCGCTTCTTATTATTTACATTTAACCTAGAATATTATAGGCTCATTTTATAAATAATCTAATCAGATTGTTAAACAATCGAGACAAAATAGTTTCTTAAAAAATTTCCAATTTATTTAGAAATGCTGAAATTATTTAGATATAAATACTAAAAATAACTTTTTTTTTCAATTTAAAATCTTAACTTTAAAAGTTTATTTTTTAGTTTAATCTTTTCTAAAAGTAAAATGAATAGTAAAAGCGTATTTCAAATCAAACACAAGATCAAATTAATAGAAATGCTTATTTTTAATGAACAAGATTTTTCTTTTTTTGTGTATTTCTTCTCTGAAATATTTATAGAAAACAAAATTCGCAATTTTCTTTATGAATAGTATAACCTTGTTTCAGCCGATAACATGAATTAAATGTCTCATATCTGTGATTAATGAATCTTTTATCGATTTGAATTTTTAATTCTGTTCGTTGAAATTATCTTTTATTTATAAATTCCAATGCAGAAGATACACTATTAGGAAATATTTTCTTTCTTTGATAAAAATGGAGAAATCGATTCATTACCATGAAAAATTCGCTACGAAACAAAAGGGAAATACTAATTTTCCAACTTAAAGGAATAAAAGAATTATTTACTCAATCCAACAAATGTGCTTATTGTTATTGTTAGATTTATTTATTCAATCTCATTTAATTGAATAACGCATTGTCAGTTGAGATTAGATATGCAAAAGTAAATAAAGCAATAATTAATTGAGCTTTAATTGAAAGATTACTATAATGTTTAATCTGAGGAATTTTCTCTGAACACTTAAGTTTTATGTAAGATCGAAGTGATAAAATTATAATCAAACAAATTATTTATTAAAAATTTTAAGATAAGATAAAAAGTAAATAAAATACAACCAAATTTTTATTTAATTAAATTTAAAGTAAAAGATTTATTGTGATATATTTAAATACGACAATTAAATTTGAGCATGAAGTTTTTGTGCATGTAGGTATTATAATTCCATACTTAATTCAAAATGAAATCACTCATAAATAAATATCTTATTTGATTCAAGTCGATTTAACGAATCTTCTGCAAAACTTTTCGTTTTTGGCAAACTCTCATTCTATTCATTTTATTCAAATTATGTTATTTTTACAATAATATATATTGAATTCACACTGTGAAATTATTATTAGGGAAGGATACACATTTATTAAAGGAAATTTTAGGTCCGCAGTCAATAATATTTCGAAAAAAAAAGAGATGTCGATTTTTCGTATAATTTTAGTCAATATTTCTCGATTGCGAAGTATTTCCTGTCAAGACACTCGATTACTAAAACGCTAGTATGACTTTTCATTGCATTTTGTCTTATGACATTAGATATAAAGTATGGGAATTAATAGATACTTTGTTGATCGCTAAAAGCATGTAATATTCAATGCACTGAATATCTATTAAATTTCTTTGCAAAACTTTGATGCTCATACTTCCAAGTAAACAAGGTGTTTTTAAATATAAAATTGTGATAGACTTTATTGTTTCAATAGCTTTATATTTTTTCGGCTTACTCACCAAATTAACTATTTCATTCATTAGTGTTTTCTATGTCATCATAACATTATTAAAATTGTAGCTGCCCTGATATATCTTCTAATTGTGAAGACATATCAGCACATATCCGCAGTAATGCACATTTTTATTTCTCGTATAAACTGCGCAGATAGTAAACAGGTATTTCTTTTGCTTTCAACACCAGAAGAAATCCATGAGATTAAATATATGTTGAAACAATGAAAATTATTTGCATATTATTGCAACAGTGAAATATTTATTGAAAATTATGTCCAAAAATGTGTCGATTTCAAAACAAAAAGATGATAAATAAATTGAAATTATTAAAATGGAATTATCACATTCTAAAACGATTGTGTAGATAGTGCTGAATTTTAAAATAATGCTAAATTCATTTCTATACAATAATATTTTTGGAATTTGTAGTGGAAAAATGCAAAAATTTCACTCGATTTATAATTAATTAAAATTCTAAGAAAAAAGTTAAATATCGCTCCGAGGTACAGATTCTCACCCTCCAACGTATATCTGTATCAAATTTAATAACGGTAAATTTAATGTTCTGGCCTACTAAGTTCCAATGTATACGCATTCTCATTTGATATTAATAGAAATAAAGAAAATAAAAGCCATATAGTATGAATTGATAGTGAATATTTAAAGGAAACTTTTTACTGCAGTATTCTTCTAGAATCTATACTGCAATATAATTGCTATTAAATATTTTTCAGAAATTAAACGCAAATGAACACTGACAAAGGATGCGCAGGTAAAAGCACTTATAGATCTTACAATATTCCTTTTCCTACAATTGTGTGCATAAAAAAAATGCAATATAAAAACAAGTTCTCTTTTGCTAATGAATCAGAAATTAACTAGTTATCCCTACTCCAGTGTCTTGGTATACCCCTACAGGAATGAATTATGTCCGGATCAGAAAATGCAGGCGAATATTTCAAACATAACGAATTGCATTCCAACCTCGTTTTTCTCTGTCCTAAACAAGATAGCCATTTCGATCTCCCGCATCCTTGGCAGTGTATGGCCCTCTCTCCCCTTCTGTTTGTGTGTGTGTGTGTTTTATGTTTCGCTACACCAGTGGTGAGGAAAGACTTGGACAGTGGTTTGTAATGGCCTTTATAGCTTAACAGTTATATTCCACTTTCAAACCACTCATCACCACTCATCAAAGAAGACGAGTGAAATTCCATTCACTCTATATGTATATATATATATATACATATTACATATATATATATATACATACATACATATATATATATATATATATATATATATATATATATATATATATATATATATATATATATATATATATATATATGTGTGTGTGTGTGTGTGTGTGTGTGTGTGTGTGTGTGTGTGTGTGTGTGTGTGTGTGTGTGTGTGTGTGTGTGTGTGTGTGTGTGTGTGTGTGTGTGTAATTATATTTTAAACTCTTAATTTAATCCAAATTAATTTCCAAAACTTTATCTTGATTTAGCCCATCGTAACTTCATACTAAAATATTCTCTTATTGCGTGATCCAATTCCACTTTCGGTTTAATAAATTCCTCTGTAAAAAATAATGCGCCATCAGTAATACGTATCCAATGAAAGTGATATCTTCTGTGTCTTGAAAAGGTGTCAAAGTTCACCACGTGTATTGAATTGGCGCATGGCCAGAAATCCTATCTTATATATATATGTATATATATCCAAAATCCTAATGGAGAATTACCATTCGACATATTTGGATTTTACTGACACCCTTTCATGAAAGCTGAAAAGCTGCAGTGTCTTGATGAATCCAATAATTCCTCTAATTCACGAAGTTCATTAAAGATATTATTGGTGTAACTGCTTATCTCACTAATGAACAGGTTCCTCTAATTTATTTGAGTTTTAATTGATGTAACATGTTACAATTTAAATGCATTAAGTACATGGGACACATTGATTATGCATCTAAAAAAGCGAAGAAATCAAGGAAATAAATATTTTTGTTTAATTATTACTGATAATGAAACATGAAAAAAAAAACTACCAGAGTAACTAATAAAATCTAGAATTTAAAATATTTCGATATATAAAAAATATTTATTTTCAATGGTGATGCAAGCACGGTTAATGTTCTTCCATTCTCATTTTTTGCAACATTCATGTATTTTTACATAATTTACGTTCCACATAATCACATTTTTTAACGAACTTTTACTCTTCGGGGTTTATATGGTTAGCTTGAGAGTACGCTGTTATGTTATAAATATTATGTGTTAATAACAAATATATCCTAACATTGATATCTCTTTTGCAACAAACAAAAAATTAAATTTTACTCAGTTCAATAGCAAAGAAAATCCATCGATCGATTTTAACCTTAGTTAATTACTTACATTTTTTTTTTCAATTTGAACAATCAGCGTTTAAGATAAAAGAGGAAACTCTGTACTAATGTTGCAATGTAAATAAGCAAAAGAGAAAAAAATTCAATTACCAAACTTTGGAAAAATGTTAGAAGAGATATCTGCAACGACTTAAGTTAATTCCTCAAAAATTAAAATGTTATTTTTTATCCCACTAAAAAATATTGCTCCGGATACTTTTAGAAACTTTACTTTTCTTTTTTTACCTGTATTTTGGTCTTAATTTAATTAAAGTAGGGCGCGGAAACAGAAACTATTTTCTTATATTTTTATTAAACCAAAAAAAAGGTATCAAGCCTAGAAAAAAACAGATCAAATATTTTTTCCCTTCTATTGAGCGTTTCATTTTCTTTTTTAGTGTGGCTTCTTAATGTAATTAAAAATGTACAGGATGTCCATAATTAAAGTTCGCATTTACGAGACGTTTGTATGAAATACTATGCAGCAAAATTTCATGGAAATTCGGTAATAGCAAAGTGAAATGATGGGAAGTTTATCTATTAAACAAAGTTCCAAAAATGGTGTGTTATGGCTCTATAGAGAACATAACAAGAATTTATAAAATGTAATTTCTTCTGTATTAATTGCTTGCAAAAATACCCTATATAATGACAATTATTGCTTACTACCATTTAGAAGTGTAAAAGTTAAGTGTCACATGTTAAACTGCCGAAAGCAGCACAAGCCAGAGAATGTTATGCAGTGACTTGCAATGCTTCCTTTTATTTCAGATACAAAAATGTAATGGGGTCACAAAAGAATAAGTTTTTGACGTATCCCACAGCCAGAAGTCGCAAGAATTCAAATCTGGGAGACCAAGCAGTTGGGAAATGACGGCTGATGACTGGGACGTCATGAAAATAGTTTAGGAGCACTTGCTTCATATAAGGAAAGATGTGTGGAGGAGCATATTGTATAAATATTAAATATTGTTGGTGAAACACATTGCCTAGTTTGAAGTGCAGGGAATCACGGATTGTTCAAATAACGATACATATCAATGACTGATAATAGAAACTGTTACAGGACCTGCGGCATTGAGCTCTTCGAAAAAATTGCTGCCATATTGAATAGAGCAATAAAGTCACACCAAACCATTCCACACGAAAAGCGTAACAGTATTTGCAAATATTCAAGTGAATTTGTTGTAGCCCATATACAGCAATTGTGCGTGTTAACCCCACCATCCAGGCGAAAATGGTCTTCATCGGCCCAAAAATGATCCATGGCCATTCATTTTAGAGTCAAATTAAGCAAGAAACTGCAATTCAAAGATTTGTCTGCTAATACGATCAGCTATTAAGAGCTGTTGCACAAACGACAGTTTATACGGATAATAACGTAGCACTTTTCAAAGAATCTTATGAATCGGAATTTGAAGCAACATTTTCTGCAATACACCGAAAACTAGTACTGTTTTTTTCCATTTGCTTCACTAGATCATCCATTACCACTTATTGCGACACACCTTCGTCCTCTTCTTTGCTGAATCGCCAATGATACTGTTGCTCCAAATTTGTTAATCATATTTTTAGTCCTTACATGGTGACTAAACCTTTTTGTTACTATTTCAAAGACCGAAATTTCTTCAAGTTTTCAGTAGCAGCGTCATCTTTCTGATAAAACTATTTGCAAAGCACGTACCTACATAGTCAATGTCATCTTCCTTGACTTGGAAACATGTATGATTACGCTTCGAATATCACATTTTTATGTCGCGTATCTTGCTGCACAAGCACAGGATTATTATTTCATGAGCCAGAAAGACTGTCGCACAGTGCCATCTAATGGACCTTTTGTTGCTAGTCAAATTCACATTATTTCCTTATGCCCTTATCCAATTTTGATTACAATCTGCTTCATAGTATTTGATACAGATGTCTCGCAAAGGTGGACAAAATCTATGGACAGTTTGTATAAAAACGTAAATCTCAAGTCTTGCATAAATAAAATTGCTATGTAAATGACATAAAAAAACAACAAGAAATTTATATCTGAAATTGTATACTATAAGCATGTACTTTAATTCTGATTTGACAAATTAGTGAGAAATTATTTATTTTGGGCATAAATTTTAGGCATTTCATTGCTTGAAAAATAAAGTTTTAATATCTGTGCTTCACATTCTAATGGAATTTATGTAGAACAAATACTCGAATGCAAGATGTTCCAATAATGAAAACAAAGCTCTCCTCAAAAATTCATTATTGCATCACCGAGTTTCAATGCAACACTTGTTTCGTGCTATATGAGGAAAACGAAACCTTGCAAACAGAAAAAATAAATGCATTCATAAGCTTCGTATAATAAATATTATTTTTTGTTACAGCTGTCTCATTTAGGATTCAATAATCATTATTCTTACAATCCTTTTCTCTTCGCAACTTTTTATCTTAAAAACAAAAGGCATTAAAATATTAAGCATTGATAAATAAATGGAAATTCATTATCTTATAGCTGTTAATAGAATTTTTATGACATTATATATTTTGAAATTTTTTTAAAGCATGTCAAAAGCAAAATTCGATCTTTTAAAAAAATGGGGAAAAGGGAATTTTTTCCTTTATATATTTTGTTAGAATATATGATGTTTAAATATAAATATATATATATATATTTCGCTTCTTCAGTATAGAAACTGATACTGATTATTTTCTCAATTTCAGATGTTTAAAAATTTTGATGGTTATATACCTAATAACTCGCTCCTGAAAATTTCACTTCCTTTCTGTCCGATAGGTAAGAAAGTAAACATAGTTACCGTATACTGATTTTTTAATAATTTACATTTTGGAATATAGTCTACCATTACTTTTTTTTAATATTTGATAAAAAATAACTTTCATAAAAGTTTCCTCCATGGAGCTGATGGTTTTTCACCTTATTTAATTGTCACCATAATATTTTATATTGGAATTATAACTAAAAGAAAAATGGATTGTTATTATATTTACTTGTTTTGTATCTTAAGTAATATTATCATTCTTTCAATCTTTCTTAGCAAAAACATATTTCAAAAATAAACAAAAAGTTTTTTTTTTTTTTTTTTTTTTTGCTTTTTTGTTCATAGTTTGAACTAATTTTTGGAACGACAAACAATTTTTATTTCGTCATTTCTTTTTTTTATTCATTTTTTCAAATATACATATGTATTACGAATCTTTACGATTTAACACACTCATATATATAAATTAAGAGTTTAAATTAGTCAAATGTTTTTTGAGATGATACGAAGCAATTGTTCTCATGTCTATCAGAACTATTTTTTGGAGACCAATCTTAACAAAAAAAAATGTTTCTCATTTGTAGATGTGACATTTCAGTAGTAGCGCCGTTTAAAGACAAGGAACTGTCATATATCTGCCAACTTTGATGAGAAGTATCGAAATAATGCCATTGAATTCACACAAATTTACCGTGGAAAATCAGCAAAAAGCAAGAATGAAATGATTAGAAATTTGCTGAAATATGAACCAATAGAGAAAATGTTTCTCTTGGGAACAAATTTATTTCAATTGACAGCACAGCTCTTTTGGCCCTGGAAGTTCCTTTGAATATATCCTTATTGTAACGTCTCATGCTTTTGCAATGCAAATGCTTTAATTCCTTCAGTTGTTCAAAATGTTTAGTGATTTCAGATGTTTAACATAAATTATTCTGCGGGGAGCTAGTTTTTGCGTAAATAAAATAGTACCACAAACAGCAAATGAAACCTTTGTTACAAATCATTTTCGGGTAACTAATTCCCAAACTTATTTCCCCTTTTTCTTCAATTTAGAAATTTTGGATAAATTCGTTTCAGTGATTAATAATATCTTGAGAATTATATGCGAAATAAATAAAGTATTAATATTCTGGTCAGGTTTCATTCCTATATAATACTTTATTAGAAATAAATGATATTTTTTCTTTCAGTTTATTATTATATTGGGGATACTCACATGAGATTAAAAAATAAATTATGAAGAATTTTATGCTTATAAATATTTTAAAATAACTTTTGATAATGCTAATCGTTTACAAAAGAAATTATATGTTTTTAATGTACTTACTTGGCCTTTTATGAAACGTGACATATTTAACTCAAAATTTTATTGAGCTCCAAATATGTTTTAGGAATTTAATTTTGATTTTTAATTTTAAATCAATTGTTCTGAAATATTCCTTAAAATTATAATGATATTTCAAGAGTAATAACAGAAATTCATCATCCCGTATTCTTAAAGGAGTTATTCAGCTTACTTTATAGTATTTATACAGCATATTATAATTGCACTTTATTCATATAAAAGAAAATATAAAAATATGTATAGCTATTCGTTTTCAGCGACAAACTGTCTCAACGAGAATGCTGATTAAATTTAATTTCAATTAAATTGCTCAACAAAAATATTATCCTGATAACCTGTCTTGCATCAGGGACTCATTATTTTAATTGCTTTATATATGCTCTGTTCATTGTATAGATGAAATTTTCAAATGAATACCAATTCCATAATATCATAGCGCTATTGAAAGCTTAAATACCCGGTTCATTTATCTTTAAATTTCACAATATCCTAACCACTAATTTTTTATTTCTTTTGAAAATGGCACATAACAACAGAATCCATTTTCCTTAAAATGAAACACAGAAGAAAATCACGTGATAAAGGGCTTTAAGGAACAATGAAAATGGTTTCAATATTATGTGAAGCATGTAATACACTCTTAAAAATTAAGTAAAAATTATTATTTAAAACCTTCCGAAATTCGAGGGAAAAAATCTTCTGAACTATTAAATTGCTATTATTAAAAATGTATTTTTTTAAATTTTGAGAAACAAAATTAATTTTTGTACAGTAATAATTTCAAAAATTATCGCGGAAAAATTCCAAAATTCAATTTAATTTTCAATTAATTAAAATTTAAACGAATTGCTCCGAATTGCCTGTTTTCGATCTCCAAAGTATATATGTGCCAAATATGGTAGTTGCAGGTCAAACAATCTGAACTGTTGAGCGTCAAAACAGACACAGTCATACTTGCACACACATATATACATTCATTTTTGTTAATAGTACAGATATTAACCGTACCAATCATCCTTTCTGTTGGTTCATCAGAAAGGAAATATACTATATTTAAGAAATATAGTTTCTTAAATATAGTAAAATAAAACTATATTTAAGAAATATTATTACAATATTACTTGCTATTCAATATTATTACTATATTACTTGAAACAAATCCGATGTTAACCTCAAAATGAAATATATTAGAAAACAATTATATTTAATTATATCTATCAATAGTGGATAAAAATGAAGCTTCATTTCATTTCATACGGAAATAGATTTCAATTCACAGATTAAAATTTGAGAAACAAGCCTGCAATTGCTAAAAACTATAGAAATTGTAGATCAAACAAATAAAAAAAATAATAATACACTTTGTTTCAAAATTATGCCAAGATACAAATGAAAGATCAGAATGTTTTTGCCATTAGATACAAATTTTTAAAACAAGAGAAGAAAAAGAAGAAACCCCGAGAGCAAAACCAATGGGATTATCTGATGGTGTTTATATCAAATTTAAATAACAAACTAATTAAACCACTGTAGCAATGCTTTTATTGAATATATTTCTTAGAAGTTTCAAATTTATGTTTGATCACATTGTCTTTGTAAAATTTACTGTGCCAAAACCAAATTGTATTATATAGGATGGTATGGGATGGATATTTATGACTGAGTAGCACTATGGAATTTTTGATTACTTTGGAAAAGCAATAACTAAGGGCTTTCACACAGAAAAAAACCTACCTATTAACTGTTTCTCTATTATTATTCTTGTTGCTTCAAAGAATTTGGTTTCTATTAATCTTTTAATTATCAATTTTGTTCCTTTTGTTTATTAATTTCAGTTTTATTTTGATAATTTGCTTCAAAGAGAAGTGATTTAAGAATTGGAAATAGCTAATGTTTTGGGATATGTATGGAATATACAATCATTTATTATGGCAGCATGTGTCGATGCCAACTGAATGATGTCTGTAATGCATAACTGTATTTTGAAACAAAGGCTAACTCATAGAAATAGATGAAAATTAAAGTGCCCAATGATTCTTAAATAAAAACGATCGCTGTTCAAACTTCGAAATCCATAGATATTTCCAGACGACTGTTTCAATTCAAACTATTAAAACAAGAAATCGATATGATGGAAATTTATGATAGAATGGAACTTTGTAAATCGACAATGGCATGTTGTATTTCTATCAAGCGGCGTCAATCAGGGTAAGTTCGCCAAGAATTCCCGTAATGGTGACAATAAGTCATTTGCTATTTCAGATAATTAAGAGCTTTCATATTTAAAGAAATGTTAGCTGCTACTTGCATCTGACCGATTATGAAACATGAGCCGGCGTCCTGGCATAGGGGTAGCGCGTCTTCCCCGTGATCTGGGCGTCCCGGGTTCGAGTCCCGGTTTGGGCATGGTTGTTCTTCTGTTGTTCTATCTGTGAGATGTGTGAATGTGCCCTCCTGTAAAAAGGGGTTGTGCAAGCGAATGAATGATGCGTGAGTGGCAAAGTCGTACTCTTGGCCCTAGTTGGCGCTGCTATAAAAAATAAGAGACGTTCCCCCTCAGGCTTAAATCGCTGTCTTCGTAACAGCGGCTTGTCAGTGGCAAGTGCCATAAGAAACAAACAAACAAACAATGAAACATGAAGATAATATTTTTTTGGTATTAGATAGGATATCTTGACATGATCTTAACCAATTGACTATCAGAGCATTTTGAAAAACAATATTCTTTATTTTGATTATATAATCAGTGAAGTGATATTTTTAGGTGAAAATAACTTATAAATTAGCATGAATCAAGTATGATTTTAAAATTACAATGATGAAGTAGAAAGTACTTTCATGTATTCTCACTTTATGAATATACTGAACAGATTTATGGACGATGTTGCTGAATCAGCCTTACTTGAGAATTATAAATGTCTCTATTGGAGTAAGGCTTTGAGGATTTGTTAAATGTTGTCCATAATTATTTACGTTCAATCTGCTTCATTGATTTATTCATTTTACATGGCATAGAGTGCAAACCATTATTAATCGTAATCATGAATTATTGTTATTTTTTATTTCATTTTGCTGGGGTTTTTTCCTTATCTTGTAGTTTAATTAAAAGTATAGCTTAAACTTTTATCTGACAATATTAAATTATCAAGCAATCTGAGCAGGGGAAAACACAAATGAAATCTATAAATGCTTGGTCCGAAACATATGTTTGTAAAATATTTCTTCTAGTATAGAAAGCGATATCTTTAATTTTATAATTTGCCTATTAGTTTATGTGGGTATTAATGGCCCTTCAATATATTATTTGATTAAGGAAGAAATACGATATCATTATAAGCAGATTTATCATTATTTTATAAAATTTTGTTATTCTTCTTTAATATTTTGAGTGATAATAAAGCTCTTACAACTTCTATTAAATCGGCATTCAATTTACAATAGTGGCCAATCAATCTATAGAAATTTTATTCAATGAAATATTGAAATCCCGACAAAACAGTCTTTCGAAACAAAATTTTCGCTTCATTTGTACCTTAGTTTGCTACCATTGCTCTAATAAGCATTCTTAAACCTCTTCCGTGAATAAAGATTTCAGAAAAAAAAAATGGAAAAGAAAGAGATATTTCGCATTCCATTCTTTTCCAAAAACTATTTTCTCCTGCTCTATTAAAACTATAAATTAGCTGTCATTCTTGAAAGACAGCCCTGAAATTCTGATTTTTGAGTGTTGAATATTGACGAGTGTTCCAGTTTCACATTATTGGTTTAAAAAGGCTTGAAATATAACTGAAAATATAATGTCTTTTCTTGGTGGGAAAATCTTGAATGGTGAAGAAAGGAAGATTAGAATATTTTTAAAAGAAAGGCAAGGATGTAAATACATTTCAATCAAGTGCTATTTCACTGAATTAATTCTTATTGTTCGAAGAATTGGTTTTAATTTGGAGTTGTGAGTTCTCAAAAAGGTTCTTTCTTTCGGATTGCAAGCTTCCTAGGAGAACAAACAAGTTAGTGAAAAACAGCCAACCCATCACCATATTTTATTTGACTAAAAATGTTTTTAGCTATTAAGTGTAGCATTGCGAGAAAAAAACTCAAACTACATATTATTTAATATTATTTTATTATTTCTCCACTCATCACAGAGAATCAGGCAAACATCTTGATGTCGTGTCAATATGAATTTACATAGCACATCATAGTAAATTTTTTGAACTTATTTGTTTCTTATGATACAGGAAGGAATTTAACTATTCTCGGATAACGAATTAACGAATTAAGTATATAATGTTTTATCTTGTTGCTATGATACCCACTGAATGTAGCTACATCTCAATATTTGCATGAAATATGATTCATTTATAAAATTTTGTAAAGTATTTTTGGATAATAAAACAGGTTTAATTCAATATCATATTCTTGCTGTTATAATTATGATAAATGAAAGCAATTTGCAATGCAGCTGCGATAAGAAAATTTGGCTTGCAATATTAACAGCAATGCAATGTGTTGAGTCAATTTAAGGCAGATTTGCAATGAAAAAAGATTCAAATTTTATAATACATAGTAAAGTTTAAACTATAATCTTCGTTACATAGGTTCGAAGGTATTTTAGCATTGTAATTGAAACGATTTTTGTAATTTCTTATTTTAATGCTATGATTAGATTGTGAGTTTAATTTGATATTATACAATTACATGAAGCACATACGATTTTATTTTAACCTCCTCTAGTACCCAGATGATTCGCCGATATTAATGGTTGCTATCATTTTCAATTAATGTTTTGAATGTGTAACTTGGCTGTTTCAATATGTAATGGCTGTTCTGTAATGGATGTTTCAACAAAATGCATTAAAATTTTGATAGATATGTTACTTGTATTATTTTAGAATCCGAACGCTGTTTTTTGTATAGTGGCATTTGTAACCAACAAATTAAGAGTCAGTTGTGCTTCCAAATCTAATGCGAGTCATTTCATGTGCATGAATTAAATTTTTTCACAATTACTATATAGGAAAGTAATTATGACAATGTATAAAAACCTTCATAGAATACGAAAAATACACGTAAATGATGTTATTTTATAATATTGGCTGGAGTAAATATGTTAATTATAATTGTAAGCATTTAAATTGTTCATTTTATAAAATGGCTATAAAACTGGAACTAACATAAGGAAGGCCACAAGATTTGAAAGAAATCTAGAATAGCACCCACTTTCTTAAATGAACAAAAAAAATTAAAAAAAGAAAGAAAAGAAAAGAGAAGAGAAGAAACTCTGATTGAAAAGGCAAATCCTCGCTGAATTCTAAATACGTGTATGGTGTACATTTGAGTTTTATTTTATTCAACTTTTAAAATAGTGTCTGTTTCTAAAAGGAGAGAAGATTTATTTGAGTTGGTTGCATAATCAGACGTTACTCTACAGGGATAAATTTCAAAATTATAGCAATTTTTAGTTGTGCAGATTATTATCAGAGGTTTACGAGAGAATTTTTCATATTCTTGATTAATATTAGAAAGCAAAGGAAATGAAAGAATTGAGAAAAAAAGATTTGCTCTCGGAAACAAGGAGCTAAACAACAAAAGAAAAAATGATGCGATTACCAAACTGTAAAAATATTTTTAAAGATGAAGAGTTGCCAAACATGATAACCTAACTGCATTTCATAGTAACTGTATTTGGCGAACGGTATTTGGAAAATCTATACTTATTTCTTTAGTTTTAATAAATGAGCGAAATAATTACTGGTGAAAATAAGAAAGGAAGAATTGCAGAGGAAAGAGAAAAAGCAAGGTCGTCAGCTTTGAAAAGGTTTAGACTACAAACTAGGATTCAAAATAAGGACAATATGAAAGAACCTAGTGTATTGTTACCATAAATAACACTAAAGTTCTGTTAACATAGAAATCATAACCAAGTTACCATAAATAAAACTTTAAGAATTTGGTTACACATTTTAATGGGTAGTGATAACTGTGAAATAAAATTCCTTTAATAATGGATAACAATAAACTGTAAAAAAAAGTTGGAAGAAAAACAATCATAAACAACAACTCCTCAAAAGTAACTAAAGAAATTTTCAGAAAAGAAATCAGAAAAGTCTAGCAGATGATTTGTATTATAAGGAGATTTAGGAAAAATCGTCAATATAAATGCAACTAAAGTCATTCGGTAACTACTTTCAGCTCAATCGTATTTCTTTTCACTTTAAAATAAATTCTTGCCCTAGTTCCCCATTTATTATTTATGTATTAACATGTGCAAATAAAGGAAATATATTTTTGTTACTTGTTTAAAATCAAGAAGGGAAAATAATCCTTTCCCTTGAGTATCTACATGGAAAGCCGCTGAGAGGAACCTCTTCTTTTCAAACTTATTTTTGCGATGAAATTGTGATTTCTCACACTGTAGACAGTTGCAGCACTGATCTTCTCAGAGAAACTCTCCTCAAAAATATTTTCCATCTGCATCTGACGTGGAATAACCTTACTGAAAAAGTAAGTGATCTTACCTTTTATCCTCGACTGAATCCAAGAAAGAATTTGCAATCTTCAGTTTAAGGAATCGCATTAAAATTGCATATCTCTATCCCTGAAAGAATTATCATATTACTTTCATATAGCCGTAGAATTGTCCATTATTAAAAAGAAATTCTTTTCCATTCTGAAAAATTTGTGCTAAAAATTTAAATTTCAAAACAACACAGGAGCTAACAATGATAGGGTAGTACTAAAAGGAAATACATCAAAATTGATAGATTTTAGGATAATGTTTAAAATACTTTGTGTCGATATAAACGTGATGGGGTTCCTGTTTCCTATCTCAAAATATAAAACACAGTTTGATACAATCAAGGCAAGAAAGAACATATGTTCCATCTCTTAAGGTGGAAAGGATTCACAAATATTCAATCTGTTCTCACTATTAACGTTCTTTGTTATGTACGGGGAAAAACAGTAATATCGAATGGAAGTGCATAGGTAAAAAAATGTAAGCCAAATAGGATTTTACATAATTAGTTAAGCAACTTACATCGATTTGACAGTTGTATACTTGAATTTGCAGAAATAAATAATTTTAAAATCACATCATGAATTAATATTTAATACATGCATCGATATAGCTGGATTGAGATGAATAAGTTCCAAATAAAATATTTTAAAAGTGATTTTGTCCACGAATTTTAAGAAATTATTCACCATAGTTATTTTATTCATGACTCTACTTAATTTCTAAAAATGATAGATTAAATTTTCTTCCATGTTTAAATGTTATAGTTAAAACTCGATTTTCTCAAAAAAGAATGAAATTATCAGAGCAAAATTATGCCCATTCTCTGTTTAATACTGTAATTTTTTCTATCAATAAACATGTGATTTTAAATTTTTGACATAAAGAATAAACACTGTATATATTAAAGTTAATTTTATCAAATAAAATTTATATTAAAATTAAATTTAATATATATTTATTAGAAATGCAAATATCGCTATTGAAAAAATGTGCTAAATAAGGATGACTAAACATTTTTATTGTGGGCAATAACAGTTGTGTTTAGCAATTTTAACAAAAAATTAACATAATCTTTTGTCAGTAATTAAAGCAATATAATTACTCAATCATTTGTTAAAATTAAAAATTAAATTTATATATCTTTAATTGTTTTTTTTTATAAAAATTTTACCTTGTAAGCAGTATTTAATTTACAAATAATTTGTATAATTTTATAATACTTGGAGTACGCATTACCAGTTTCTTGGGAAATCTAAATATTATTCAAAAACCGTTAATTGCAATGAAACGGCTTTTCCAGCATAAACGTGTTTGATGTTCCTATTACATATTCTTTTATATTAAATCAAATGTAATTCCATATAGATATTTATTTCTTAGAATACAAAATTCTGTCCGATAATTTTTATTGAATTTTAAGAATTACAAGCGTTTTAATTCGAGCTGATAGTTTGTGTGGTTTTATTCCGATAATCCAAATTTATCATAATCTCAAATTTTCAAATGCGCTTTTCAAATTATATAATAAAATTAATGTAAATTTTAAAATAAGGAAAGAAAATAGAGAATTTGTAAAATGCTATCACAAATTAAAAATAAAAAGTGAGTAGTCAAAATCTTATTTTTGATTAATTTATTTGATTTTTAAAAATTTCATTATGGTAAATAAAATAATGCAAAAAAAAAAAAAGGAAAAAGCACATTTCTTTCAATATTGTGCAGGAAGATGAAAATTCGTATTTCTTACTAAAGTTAAAAATGTCACCATATGTAAAATGAAACTGACAAAGTTTGCAAAATATTAACTGACATTTAAATCACTTTCAGCTACTTTTCTCATAGCACTTCATATTTCTATCACTCTGACCCTTCCTATTTTGGAATTCGAATGTCACTGACGGTTTCTGAAGCTGAAGTTGAAGGGTAAGCTTTCGTGATCTGAATGATTCATGTTTCTCGTCTTCAATTCGATTAACTTAAGTGCGTATCGTCATATCATATGATGCTAAAATGACTGCTGAATGAAAGAATCGAATTTTCTCGCTCGCCAGGAATACATTTCTTTAGGAGGAGGCTTTTAGAAGTGAACAGAAACCACAAAAGCTTTGGAGCCGGATGTCTGACAGAGAAAACAGCTTTTGCAATCCATTTTGAGAGACAGCCAATGTATTGGAAAAGTGGTACTTTTTTCGTCACATTGCTTCACGATTTCTTTCTTTTATACATATTTCAAAAATGATACGTGTTTCGATGAAAAAGGCCTTTGAGTATTAAACAAAATTTCAATCGATTCAGCAAAAAATTCTTCTTATGGGAAATGAATTCATTTTTTTTTCTTTTGGTGTATGCATGTGGTATTATTTTTTTCTTTAGATGCTCGCATTTGCTGCAATCATGGCTTATTAGTTTATTTATTCTATTAAAATTAAAAAGAGAAATTATTTAAATATTGATCTAGAAGAGGAAAAATAAATAAGAACATATAGCTGTATTTTGTTCATTTTCAACCAAATTTTATAACCTATGAGGAGCTTATTTCGTTTTATTTTTTCAGTAATATTCATATCTTTCATATAAGAAATTAAATTACTGATCTGTATAATTTTGCTCACAGATTTTTGTAAAAAATCATTAAAAGTTTCAAATATATTCTTTTTTTTAGTTGCTAGGATAAAAAAGAAAAGGAAAATAACATTATACTATTCTGTATTGTGTTCTATGTGTTTCTGGCTACTGATCTCACCTATTATAATAGCCACTGAAAAAAGAATCACTGCAGACTATATGAGATCACATTTCCAGAAACTGATCTGAGTGGAAAGTATCATGTATTGTATCATTATAATTCGCAGTCAAATACATTAAATGCTACTAAAGAAAACTTGGATCCAGAATAAAAATTACTATCGCAGGTATCATACAGTCCAGACCATTTCTGTATATTTATAGTACTTTCTAAGGATAAAGGAACAGTTATACAGTAAATACTAAGGTCTGTATTGAGAAACTTTTGCTTTTAAAAAGAAAAAGAAAAAAAAATTAGAAATATCGTATTTATCCAACGGCAAAAAATGCTGCACTCGTGTGCTATATGTTTATGTTACTACTTCTAAAAATATAAGGATACTATCAGAAAAGTTAAAAGTTTTAAACTTCATCATTATATAAGACGTTTTTGTAACTGCAAATGTAATGTATAAATAGTTATTAAAAAATTTCTTAGTCCCAAAAATGTTTTAAAGAAAAATAAAAATGCAAATGTATATTAATGCTGCAAGTTAACATGCATTCTTATTTTTTTATACACAATTATTTGCTCATTATAAAATACATCAGGTAGTTTATATATTTTTCATCATATCGTTTTTGTTTTTAAACTAATATATATATCTTTAACTGCATTTATAATTTATAATACACATTAACGATTTTCATATCGCTTATATTTTGAAAGCTTTGGAAAAGTTTTATTTACAATTATGATTTTATTTACAAAAGCTTTTGTAACTTATAACTCTGTATTATAATATTATAAAAAACACTATTTAGTAATCACAAATTATGTATTTTTCAATTCTGTAAGTCTGTGAATGCATCTTTGTGACATTTTTAGTAAAGAGATAACAAAATACAATGTATTCATAATATAAAGTAATATTTAATAAATCTGTATTTCTGGTTTTTAATCTAGAATAAATAGTTACAATAGTTTTCATAAGCAAAGAAAAAGAATGCCTCTCCTTATCCACGCAAGTTTTGATTTTACTAATATTATCTGTTTATTTTAAGCAAACAAACATGTAGTACTTTTATTTTACGTGTATAATCAATTAATAGTTTTACTAAGCATTGTTATGTAATTTCTACGTGATTTCTCAAAAAAAAAAGTTTTAAACATTTGAAGGAAAAATGTAGCTTCTGATTGAAACATCCAGTTACAAAGCAGACAAAAGTTGTATTTATTAAGGGAAAAACAAATAATTTATTATGAAGAAATCAAAAGTGGCATTTCTCATAATTTAAGATCATTCAACCTATATTTCTTTAAAAATTAATATCACAATGAATATTTTCAAATAAACTACGAACTTTAAAGCTTACTTCAAAGACTTTATACCAAATAATGATTTACAATTATATACTGTGCTCCATTTTATTTTCTAAACATTCTATTTCTTCAGTAAATAACTGCTTGGGTAAAATCAACTAGTTAGACGTGTGAGAAAATAATGAATGATTTCTATCTCTGGCTATTTCGAACAATAGAAGTACGCTTAGTTGTTAGAATGCTTATTCGGAAATTGACTTTAAAATTATTCTCCGTTCAATGAAATCAAGGGGAACAGACTTATGCATAAATCAAACTAGTGCAACATAATGGGGAAAAGTTTCTTCCAAAGCAGATTTAAATTTAAATTACGTGCATCTTCGCAATCATTTCACACAATCTAATTTCAAATCAAATTTTCAAAAACTTTTGAATTTTTATGAGCAGAAAGTAAAGTTATTTATTTTGTATGCTTTTGTTTGAAACGGTTCCCCCGTCTCATAGAATTATATGTATATGCATACTCCAAATTTACTAAAAAAATTTTCATTTGATATTTTTTAATGAGATACGTTATATTTTGCAATAGATTATATAGATTATATTTTGCAAATTTTGAAATAAAATATAATTTGAAGAAATGAAAGATTGTTGATAAAATTATTTATAGAAAAAGAGGGATATGAGATAAATTCAATTACAAAAATATTAATAAAATATCCTGATAAAAGAAGTAACCATTTTCTTCCTTTTCCTATTTCTGAGTTCGTGAGAAACACGCTCCTTATTGAAGTTTTGTATTTCTACGTTGAGGAGTGATATATACTTGCATGGCTCATAATTTGTTGAGAGATTATTTAAAATTAATTTTCAATAAGTTAGTCTCTAATAGACAAAATAATTTATATATGACGTTTGGAAAAGGTAACACTCTTAAGTTTTACTTATAAAATAATATTTTTAATTTATCAGATTTAGTTACATTTGAAGGACTTAAAAGATCTCAAAATATAATTAAAGCTATAGAACAATAGTGGTGGCAACAAATTAACGGGGCCGTCGCCGATAGTAAGGCATATATATGTATGATTTTCACATATGTGTAATGATAACTGTTATATGCCATTCACAATAACTGTATTTTATTTAAGATAGTGAAGTGGAGTTTAGGAGAAGAATTTGAGTAATTGATGATGACTTGAAAGAAAATAAATAATATAGGAATAAAATACAGAACACTCCCGATTATCCGCGGAATTGGGTGGCGCGGCCGCCGCGGATAACAAAAATCGCGGATAATCCGAAAAAAGCTAAAAACGGGTATAGCAAAAAAGAAAACAGTCATTCCAACTTTGAAAAATCGTTTTATGTACAATAAAATGTAAAATAAACAGCAGGTATTGTTTAACTAACGCTTAATATTTTAGTATATCACTCAAAACTAACCTAAAATGCATTTTGTTAATGAAAACAGAAAAGTGCTTTGTATTTACGAGAGGCGTCAAGGATACACAGAAAAATGAATACATATGTACTGTTTTAATACTGTAATGTATTATGTAATTACAAAAGCATACCTGTAAAACTGCACCTTTTTGAAAAAAATCAGTCAAAAAAAAAAAAAAACTTTGTGCGGCAGGCGCGGATAATCGGGAGTCTACTGTACATCAAGTGTATCAAGCATATCTTCTAAAAAATAATTAAATTTCAAGAGAAACTTCTTCAATTAGCCAAACTTGATTAGGTTTATTTTAGTATCATGTTAATGCTATGTTATTTGAAATTATATTGTCTTCATACAATAAAAAAAATTAATTTGGATAAAAACACAATTACACGCTTTATACCATAGATACCTAAACATGGTAAGGCAGTAGGCTCAAGTTATGAGAAACTGATTATCACTATACAAAATCAATAATTTTCAATATAAAAACTCAATTCTTAACCAAAGGAAGCATCTTTTTCCTAATTTTAGGTTTAATTTTTATTGTAGAGAATTGAGTATGCACTTACAATCTTATTGTCTTGTTCCAAAATTTTATTTGATATTTTATAGATCTAAAATTTTTTCTTAAAGTCAAAGCGCTGAAATTCGTCCGTCTAGTTTTGTTTCCATGTTATCGCATTTTCATATATGCAAATGGAAAGATCAGTCAAAAACCAATCGACTGAATAATAGAATAAAAATTTTGATATAGACCTTCAGTTCTGAAAATAAAACCTAAAAATCGACTGAATAATAGAATAAAAATTTTGATATAGACCTTCAGTTCTGAAAATAAAACTTAAAAATCGACTGAATAATAGAATAAAAATTTTGATATAGACCTTCAGTTCTGAAAATAAAACCTAAAAATCGACTAAATAATAGAATAAAAATTTTGATATAGACCTTCAGTTCTGAAAATAAAACTTAAAAATCGACTGAATAATAGAATAAAAATTTTGATATAGACCTTCAGTTCTGAAAATAAAACTTAAAAATCGACTGAATAATAGAATAAAAATTTTGATATAGACCTTCAGTTCTGAAAATAAAACCTAAAAATCGACTGAATAATAGAATAAAAATTTTGATATAGACCTTCAGTTCTGAAAATAAAACTTAAAAATCGACTGAATAATAGAATAAAAATTTTGATATAGACCTTCAGTTCTGAAAATAAAACCTAAAAATCGACTGAATAATAGAATAAAAATTTTGATATAGACCTTCAGTTCTGAAAATAAAACTTAAAAATCGACTGAATAATAGAATAAAAATTTTGATATAGACCTTCAGTTCTGAAAATAAAACCTAAAAGTCGACTGAATAATAGAATAAAAATTTTGATATAGACCTTCAGTTCTGAAAATAAAACCTAAAAATCGACTGAATAATAGAATAAAAATTTTGATATAGACCTTCAGTTCTGAAAATAAAACCTAAAAGTCGACTGAATAATAGAATAAAAATTTTGATATAGACCTTCAGTTCTGAAAATAAAACCTAAAAATCGACTGAATAATAGAATAAAAATTTTGATATAGACCTTCAGTTCTGAAAATAAAACTTAAAAATCGACTGAATAATAGAATAAAAATTTTGATATAGACCTTCAGTTCTGAAAATAAAACCTAAAAGTCGACTGAATAATAGAATAAAAATTTTGATATAGACCTTCAGTTCTGAAAATAAAACCTAAAAATCGACTGAATAATAGAATAAAAATTTTGATATAGACCTTCAGTTCTGAAAATAAAACCTAAAAATCGACTGAATAATAGAATAAAAATTTTGATATAGACCTTCAGTTCTGAAAATAAAACCTAAAAGTCGACTGAATAATAGAATAAAAATTTTGATATAGACCTTCAGTTCTGAAAATAAAACCTAAAAATCGACTGAATAATAGAATAAAAATTTTGATATAGACCTTCAGTTCTGAAAATAAAACCTAAAAGTCGACTGAATAATAGAATAAAAATTTTGATATAGACCTTCAGTTCTGAAAATAAAACCTAAAAATCGACTGAATAATAGAATAAAAATTTTGATATAGACCTTCAGTTCTGAAAATAAAACCTAAAAGTCGACTGAATAATAGAATAAAAATTTTGATATAGACCTTCAGTTCTGAAAATAAAACCTAAAAATCGACTGAATAATAGAATAAAAATTTTGATATAGACCTTCAGTTCTGAAAATAAAACTTAAAAATCGACTGAATAATAGAATAAAAATTTTGATATAGACCTTCAGTTCTGAAAATAAAACCTAAAAGTCGACTGAATAATAGAATAAAAATTTTGATATAGACCTCCAGTTCTGAAAATAAAACCTAAAAATCGACTGAATAATAGAATAAAAATTTTGATATAGACCTCCAGTTCTGAAAATAAAACCTAACAATAGACTGAATAATAGAATAAAAATTTTGATATAGACCTTCAGTTCTGAAAATAAAACCTTTCTCAAATATCAGTCATTTATTTTATTGTAGTTTTGAATTATCGTGTGGACATGCATAATAATAGAAAAAACAAATGTGCTTTTCATTCATGAATCTTCAATATTTGATACAATGTCTGCAAATTTGTCGCCAAGAACCTATATGAAACTTAATTTTCTCAGCTTATTATGTTTTTTCGTTACCGCAATAAGGGCAGAATTTATTCAAAAATGATTTTTTTACTCAAAGAGTTCTAAAACATGGAGATTCATAAAAATCTCCTAGTGACGACTTCTCAAATGACTGAGAACTCTTTATTCGTCAAATAATGAATTTTCTAAAAATTTGAAATTATTTATACGTGAAAAAAGAAAATGTCGAAATTGCAAAATAAATATGAAATCAAAAGACTTCCTAATGATAATTGAGTTTTAGATATTGCTTAAAATATATATAATTTAAGTAAATTGACATTGCTTAAGCATTGCATAAAACAATCAAGTTCATTTTCATAATAGATACATATCTTGATAATTTCATATTGCTTTTTAAATGATATGAATGACATTTTTGTACTGGCATCTTTTCTTTATTTTTCCACGAAAGACTTAACTCATTTAAAGCGTCTGCTTTATATAAAATCAATTTTACAGCAAGACATTTTTTAGCTTAGAAAATAAACAAAAAAAGGATTCATTATAAGAAAGGCAATTTAATTCATAACTTACATAAACGGTTATTCAAAACTTCGAACAAATGCTATTAGAATTCTTTCTTCAAAATTCTCTCAGTGCAACAGATTTTGCAACATCTAAGAATTTTTTTATCCCTTTTTGCAATGGTTTTCTGATACTCATCCAAACACCTATCAAAAAATAATAACTCTTTCATCGATTCCTTCAGCCATTATTTCGCTATCAGTAAAAAAAAAAAAAAAATACGTTAAACAATTTTAAAATTCATCGGGCAGGAAATGGCTTCGTCTTAAATAACATGAAGAGAAGTTGGGTTTTTATATGCATTATTCACATTGTAAAAAAAAACTTACTGCGATGAAATTCAATAAACCAATAATTCGTTTCTTCATATCTTTTACATATACTTTCATCTTCGCTGAAACTTTTGTATGCTATCATTTATATGAATAGCTCTTTCTAGTTTGCATCGAAGCAAGAAATTAATTTTCGATTTCTGTTGTATTTATTTGTACGCCTGATTATACTTCTAAAATGATAGCATATTCAAGATTGGAATAATTTTTTCTCAATATTATTTTTTCAATATTACAATTTCAATAGAGTTATTACTACGGTTTCATTTATTTATTTGCAAAATCGTTTTTACCATTTCTATTAAAACTGCGACCATTTTGCTCACTTCTATGTTTTGTACGAGAATATTAAAGAATACCCACGCTTCTATATCATTTTTTTTTACATCGTAACTTAATCCTTAACAATTTATTTCGTAATTTAAATTTTCAAATTTATAAGAAGAAAATTATATAAAAAAAATTAATATAGCATTTTTTTAAAACTTTTCAAGTACAAAATCCTCCTATCTCCAAGACTAAAATTTTCAAATAATTTTCTAAAAATTTGTGATGGGGAATTTTCGAAATTCACTTGCACAAATTTTGAAAACAATCTGTATAGAGCTAGTAATCTATATAGGATTAGGTCTTCATAGAAAAATTATCTCATACTTTTTAGCCAGTTTTAAAAAGACAACATTATTTCATACTAACCCCCTTTGTTTACCAGCCGGTTCGCCAGTATTAATGATTGCTGAAATTTTAAATTAAATAAATTATGTTGCTTGGTCTCTTAATAGCTTTCTCCATAAAATATTTTTACGTTTACATTTTGATAGTTATATAATTCAGCCATATCAATATATAAGCCTTAAACAGTTCTGTTCATTGTACTACTTATCTCTCTCTTTAATTTTCTGTCAGAGCCCATAAAATCTCAACTTTAAATTTGAGTGGAAATGTTAAATTACAATTAATATAAAAACATTTTTTACTCAAACCAACGTTGTCTTTTTTTTAAAAAAATATGAAATTTCAGAACAGAGTTGTGCGGCATTGTAGTTATATATACACTGCAGAAAAATTTTCATAATTTATATTTCTTAAAAAAATTATTCAACAAAAATTTTTCTGATTCATCTTAAAATTCAGTTTTTAATTTTTTTTTAATATTTAAATGATGTAAATATTTTATTTTATTTCAGTCGATAAATGTATTTATGGAAAAATTGTGAAAATTAAATTTTACGTAGTCTTTTTGTCCTAAGGAATCATATACTGCAAAATGCTCTTGACACTTGAACTTTTAAATATACAAATAAACATTTCTATCTTCTGAGATCTTGCCGATTTATGAAGTTTTTATAACAATCAACATTTCAGGCCGCCATACACTGTCGATTAACCCTGGCAGAAAATTGGCGTATCTTCTTTGAGGCGATCGATGATGATTTCTAAAATCGTCAGTTATTATAAAAGAGTGATATTCAAATTTCCTAAATTAGTCAGTTTCAGTGATTAATTTAGTTGATTGCAGCTCAACAATTTTTATTTACAATATTGGTGTCTCAAGAATATTTTGTTAAACATAATTTAACGGGCAAAAGACCTATGTAAAAATTTAAAATTCGCAATTCCTCAGAGCATTTATTGGCTCAAATTACATAAAATATAATTATTTAGTTCAGGTAGACCCTTTTGTTAACAGATGTATGCCCCAAATCAGCTAATGGGTGGTGATTAGAGTGATTATCCTGTATATATATTAAACTATGCTTGCTTTAATTTAAACTGTTCTATTTAATAACTAATATAGATATTGTAAAAAATCATAGAAAACTTTTCCTCCGTTTACTTCTTAAAAAATATCATATTTCAATTTTTTTCACTTCATAGAGACATGTGTTGAAACTTATCTTTATATATTTAATTTGCAATAATAATTTATTTATTTATTTAATTTGAACTTCCGTTAATGTGATGGCAAAGCGTTGATAAAAGCTAATTTTTCCCACTGACATGCTCGTGCAGATTAAATTTTGTTTTTATTTCGTGGAAATATATTGTTGAAAAATATGGTTATAATATTTCTTTAAAAAGTTCGTTGAAAATCGAAACTTAATTTATAGGTTAAAGCATTGGTATCATTACAAAATAATTTTTTGAGCTTTAACTTGATACAAAAATCAATTTTGTGCAGTAATATTTTCGAAAATGATAGCGTTAAAATGAGGAAATTTCGCTTTATTTTTTTAATTATATAAAATTTTAACTACAAAAAAATCACTCCGAAGTGCATATTTCTGGCCGCCAAGATATACATATGCCAAATTTGGTAATAGCGCACCAACACACACACATTGAGCTTTATTATAAGTATAGATATAGATTAATTGACATTAATATTTTCAATAATTATTTTCTGCATATTAGTCTTATGTATGAGAAATTTTGGAATTGATTTTAATTTAATTTTTCAATCAGCTATATCTGGTGACAAAATTTGTTCCAAACCGATAAGAATGTAAGTTATTATCGCATTGTTATTCAGTTCTGAGATACGTCTTAAAGTATCAAGTGTCTAGCTCATCGGAAAATTGCATATTATTAGATTAATTTAAAATGGATTACAAAATTTGTATCGAACAGACAATGAAACAACAATGAGATAAGAAGGTTAATTAATGTCGCATTTTAAACCGGTTTTGAGCAACGTTTAAAGTTTCAAATCTCTAACTCACTGGGAAGTTCGTTTAAAATTGATTGTAAGAATTATACCGAATAGATAAATAAGAAGAGAAGAAAGAATGAAAGCTAATAAAAAGATTCTAAAAATGCTCTCTTATGAATGAAATTAATTGTAATCCTTGAAGGATAAAAATATTTCACAAAATTTTTATGATATTATTTATTAATATTTGTAATTGAGAAACGTATAGTTACAAATATTTTACAATATTTTTCATATGAGGAACAAAGGATACTTAAAAGGGAATAATAATGGGCTTCCAAATTATAACAAATATATTGCAAATTATCTTTTCTTTATAAAATGAACATTTTACATAAAAATAATTACTATATAGGTTTATGAAGATTTTAACAATTTTATTGAGCATTTTTGTATTACCTCATTTTTTTTGTAATAATATATTACTTTCAGTGATAATAAAAATAACGTCTGAAAATAATAAAAAGTAAATAATAATTTTTTTTATTTATTAAAAGAAATTATTTTACTCACATATATTTCATATTTTAAATATTAAAAAATACCCTGAAAATAAATAAATAATTTTCCGTCTACAAAAAACTTTAAGCTTCTCCTTTCGAAAACTTATTCCACCCACACATTAAAAAATGAAAAGAACTTTTCCGAAGCTTGTATCATATCTCTTGCGTCATATTTTATTTGTTCCTTAACCCAATATCATATGTCGCAACCCCTCCGGTTATTTTTTCAATAATGCATCATTCTATCGATACTAGTTTCCATAAGAGGAATATTCATAGTATAAGCACTGGTATTATTTTGCTAAAAATATGAATCCATTTCAATATTTTAAGAGAAAAATGTAAACAATATTTATATAAATTTTAGAAAACTACTTTATAAAATCTACTTTAGAAGAACTTAAGACAGTTAAATTTAAGGCACAACATTAATTAAATATCAATGTATTAATAATTAATAACAAGGAAACAATGGTTTACATATTTTTGACACGAGTTTCAGTAACAGTATTTAGCATTGTAAATGATTTTTAACAAATAATTCAATATAATAAATAGATAATGAAGAATAATGAAAGGAATTAAATTATAAAGTAAATTTCATTTTTACTAGCTTTCTTTCAGTAGCATGTGTGTATTTCATGTGCTTTTTGTTTAAACTTTCCTTAAAATAAATTTTTTTATATTAAAAGCGTCTTTAGTGCTAAAGGTAAAAGATATTTAAAAGTTCAAGTAACATCTTTAATACTCATCAAGCGAGTAAGTTTCTTTTCCCAGAAAAACAAGTAACTTGATTATGTGCGCAACTTTCAAGGTTAAAAACGCAACTTTCAAGGTTATGTGCGCAACTTTCAAGGTTTCGAAATGCCGTTACCAAATTTTTAATTATCTACTTCAAAAGTTTATTAAATATTCGTTAAAAACTGATCAGATTTATGCTAATTGATTTTTCTGTAAACTATTTTGCATAATCAATATGATAGTAAAGAAAGGCCATGAAATTTCTGAGAAAATTGTATTTTTAATTATACTTAGTATTCAAGGGGATATTATCGAAAAACTTGTTTTTTTCAATATCCTTAAAAGTTTTAAAGAAAGCTAATTTTAAGAAAAGAATATTGGATCCAGTATTATCACTTTTAATAAGAAGCAAAAAGAATTCTGCACAACTCTTTATTAAAAGCATTTTAGCTGAGATTCTCTACATTGCTTTTCTTTTTCTTTTCAACATCAATTTGCAAATTAAATGCTTAAAAATATACCTAGGAATTAAAAAAATGAGAATTATTAAAAAAGTTTTTTAAAAATAATTAAATAGTTAATCCAAAAGTTCAGTTCCATTCATAATTTCAAAGAACTACCTTAATTTCATCGAAGAAAGATATCGTTTGATTAAATGCATTTTTGTTTTAAAATTTCTTAAAATCTAAATAAATATACTAATTTTAAGATCACTCTTAGCAAATAAGTTTATCGTAAGAGGGGAATTCGTAGTCTATTTATTTTAAAATGAATAATTTAAGCATATTATTACCAAAAATGCTATTTAAAATTGATTTCTTTATCAAAAAAGATTAATGGAAAACATCATGTTAAAAATAGATTTCTTCTAAAGAAATTGTTTTTGTAGATATATACAAATTGTTTCTACTGAATTATTCTTTTTTATGTAGCACAGATTTGAAAGAATTTATTCAATCAATCTTCAAATTGATGGGTTGTATATCTTACTTTTTGATATGCATCGACAAGTGTAGTCAAACGCCTTTTTTCTATGTGAAAGTATAGATGATGAACAACAAGAGTGTCAAACTTACAACTCGCAAAATGGAAGGGAATTTTAAAAAAAACATTGCAATACAACAAACATAAGAATACAAACCAAATTTTTTAATAAAAATTTCATAAAATAAGTTTTAAAATTCCTAATTACATAAAATCACCAATATGAAAATAACATTCATTGATGGATGATTTTTTTAATTTTTTTTGACAGCTTTTACTCCACCAGTTATTTTCGCTTATAAAAGAAATTAAGCCTGTCAAATCCGGATTTTTTTGGCATTCTCTTTGTGCATGAGTGCTTTACATTTTAGAAGTATAATAATTTTAATATTATGTGGTTTCAAAATATGACTCGAGAAATAGTCAAAAAGTATGGAGAAAGGTCGCAAATCTTCAGTTATTAGCACATGATGGCTTTTTTTTTCCATTCCAAAACCATCTAGATTAACTGAAAGACATTTTACCGAAACATTATTAATTATATATATATCCTATTTCTTGTATTCATAAAGTGCAAATTGAGGTATTCGAAAGCTTTGAGGAAAGAATCAAAATTTTGGTGACTATTTTAATGTTGATTTGTGTATACATCATTGCTTCAAGAAATTAGATACCACAAAATAATTATTTCAATTTGTTTAAATAGCTCATTACAATAGAAAATATTTCATTTATATATTTTCTAAACATATCATAAAATATTTTCTCAAAATAAATAATCAGCAAGTGAAAATCCACCTTCATTTATTAGTTAAGACGTAAAAAAAAAACTTCTCACTTTCAAAAAGTCTCCATTCTGAAACGAGTTTAATAAAAATTAATTCCCTGGGTAACAAGTTAATGAAAAACTTTTTCTAGATTCAAATTCCAGATGGGGAAAATTAAGAGAAAAATTTAAGAGAACATTTTGAATTAAATTTTAGACTTGGGAAGAATTTGATATATAGAGCCGTTCATTTTATTATATTTGGAACTGTTTAGTTAAAGTAATAGAAAATGTTCAAAGAAATATTATATTTTATTTTCTCTTGCAACATTTCATAAAAAAGAAATGCGCGCCTAAGTCGTAACTTTTGAAACATTTTCCACAAAATTTTATATTCAATTAAACAATAGAAGAAAATAGAATAGACATTTTAGTAATAAAATATTATATAATAATTTCCTATAGATAGTGATGAAGTTAAGTAAAATCACTATCTTATATTAAAAAACTTCTAAAATTATTATGCTTTACAATTCTAACTCAAAAACTGCTTTCAAATAAAAATGTCTGTTAAAAAACTGTTATCAACTTTAAGTGGTAAATCCTCTTGTGATCATACTTTAATATTATTTTACCTTGGAGCATTTTATGATTATTATATGTTTTTTCATCTAATTAGATTGCTAAAATATAAAAAAAAATATCTTCTGAAAAAAAACAGATTCTAGACTATTTTGTGAAAACTGAAATAATTTAAAAATAAAAATTTGAGAACAAATGTCAATTTTTTAAAAAATTTTCTTCAATTTTTTTCAAAAGAAAAATAAGCAATAAAAACCCTAATTCAGATAAAGCATAAATTCAAATTAATAGAGATACTCTTTGTTAAGTAACAACATCTTTTTTTCTTTTGCGTGTTTCTTCTCTAAAATATCTAGAGAACATAAAAATTGGAAATTTTTTTTTTTCCCAGTCGCATAATTTATTTTTCCGGTAACATGAATTTAGCGTCTCATTTCTGTGATTAATGAATATTTCATTGATCTTAACTTCGATTTTTTTAAATAAAATTCTACTTTCGAATTCAGATGTGGAAGCTTAAGTAATCAGGAAATATTACTTTCTTTGAATAAAAAAATGTACATAGATTGTTTTATTCTCATGAATAACTCATTATAAAATGAAAGAGAAGCATTAATTTTTCAAATTAAATGAATAAAAGAATTATTTACTCCAAATAATAGCCGAATCAATTATGTAAAGTGGTAACAGAAAAGCGAAAGCCAAATTTATTGTAATTAATTGAATTATTAGTGACGTATGGGCATTAATGTAATGTTATCAATAAATTAAGCTTAAAAGATTTGCATAAACTTTAAATAAGGTCATAATGAAACTGTATTAAAATGTACCTTAACTTATATCTTTTTAATTTAAATATTTTACATTGAAATCAAAATAATTAAAAGGCGAGCAAATTCTGTTTAGTTCTTAAATTGAAATGCTTATTCTGATTAGTTTAAATGTAATTAACTTTGAATAATATATCATTAAAAAATTATATATTATAATTTCGTAACAATTTTTTGTTTTTGTTTTTATTCTATTATTGCAAACTGGAGGACTTATTAAACAGCTCATATTTATTTAATAATAATTGAAATCTGTTTCAAATACTTTCTGTGTCATTTAAAATGTGTAATAAATATTAATTCTAAATTTCTTTGGGAAACAGATGAAATTTTTTCCAAATTGCACAAAATTATATTTTATTCCAAGATTTGTTTTTCTGAAAATATTTAATCGGGCATTTGCTTTTACTGAAGGAAACACATTTAACAAAGAAAACTCTTGATATATTATACGAAAATAAACGAGAGACCAATTCTATACAGAAGTTTTATCTATGTTTCTCGAATGTATAATTCTTCCTGCCAAAAAACATGGTTACTGAAAAATCTAAAATATTTGGAAGACTTTATCTTAGATTTTTATATTCAAAAAAACTTTTTTTTTATCTAATAACAAGAGATAAGAATTTTAAGGCCTTTTTTGATGAATAGTAAATAACCAACTTACTCATTCCCTTATTTCTGCTAAAAATCAACAATTCTTTTATTTTCTTCCAGCAGAAATTGAAGAAATTAATTTATTGATGCTAATTACTTATTTTTTTAAAAATACATTAAAGGCTTCAAAGCTCCATTCAGTTAAGTTTGAATTATTTAACGTTACGCTATTAATCAAAATTCTAATTTGAAATATTATCTGGAGATGTTGTAGTGAGTTTAGAAAACTATTTAAATCTTTAAATCTCATTTTATAATTTTTATTTTATTGAATATTGAAAATTGGATATTTCGCATTTAGATCTAATATATTGTCCAAATTTAGCATAAAAAAAGTGGTATTAAGATATTTAATTTCAAAAAGTCTGAATTCTTTATTCATTTTAACATATGGATAGACTATTATTAGCACTTTCGAGGATAATAATTTCTTTTGATATGGTATACAATAAAAGACACTATTATGAAGAAAATTGTTTGCTTTCCACGTTATTATAATGTTGTTTTTTCTTTTTAATTTTCATCATATACATAATTTTTATTTTTTGTTAGATTTTTAAAAATATAAAAGTGAAGTACAATCTTCCTCCAAAATAACTTTTTATAGTTCAGTGGATAAGCTTTGATCAATTGAATATACTGATCATCTAAATATATTTTAATAATCAAATGAAAATAATTCAATCACCTTCTCTCTTTTTTTTTTCCTCTTCTAATTTCAGCATCTTGAGCCATTAATACTCATATTTTATTTTAAATATCATGAAAGTCATTTTCGACAAATGTCTCAGGTTCCATATTATTTAAGGAAGGAAAAAATAGATCCGACCCCTGATAACGTGACTGGAATCCTTCTGCATTTGTAAGAGGAAGTAGGGCTTTAGAATACGAAATGCAAGCCAAAATGCAAATTATCTGTATAATGGCAAGTAGTTTCTTTACATTTTAGTATAATTTTCCATAAAGTCTTGTATAGAAAGAACATAAAATAAATTTAAATAGAAATAACATATCTTTTTTATTGAAAATAAAAATTGCAATAAAATGTAAAGCAAATTGTATTCGAATATATTTTCTGTACAATAATGAGATCTCAGATTTGCAAATTGCAATATTTTTTTAAATACAGAAATAACCTTTTTAAATAAATCTTTTAAATTTATATAATAGTTAGAAGTCATACATAAAATTTTCGATATATTTCAGCATAAGTTTGTCAGTTTCCTTCCTCTGGTATTTAAAGGTATGAGAGAAAACGCATGAGAGACATTTTCTTCAAATATTTCTTTATTCATTTATTATATAAAAAAAGACTGTCATCAAATTTTAGTAAACCATTCAAAATAGTGAACCATTTTCTCAATGAAAAATTTGAAAATAAATATTTAGAAACGGGAAAAAATAAAACACAATATAAATTCAATTGAAAATAAAATATAAATGTAATGTCCTTCAATTTGTCGTTATTTATTCATATATTAAAATATCAACTTTTTTTCTGGGGAAAAGCTCTATGTATTATTGATATTTTAGATTTGTTGAAAGCATTATATGCTTTTCAACCGATCTAAATTATTTTTAAGCGTTTCTGATATTAAATTATAAAGATGAGGCATTTTTTATTTCAACTAGCACACTTCCTTTGCAAACAAGAGACAGGCCAACACTCAAATTTTAAAAATGTATTTCATTTTAATGCATGATAGAGCCTGGACTTAATACAGATTTTATAAGCAATGTTTAAAGTTCATTTCATTATTAATGATTTTACTTATTATAATTATATTAAAAAATGAAATTCTATGTTGCTTATCATTAAAACTTTTATTTCAAATCAAAGTTTGAAAGCATTTGTTGTGTTACTTTCAGTAGTAATAATCAATAACTTTGAATCAACAGTTAATCTTGATTCAATAGTTTTAAATCCACCAAAAAAGCTGTCGTATTCATATTGATTTAATCAAAATTTTTACATCGTCTTTTGTGTATGATTAAATTAGAAAAAAAAATTTTTAGAATGTAATTCCCCAACACATTTTCACTAGTTTTTAAAGAATGAGCAAAAAAAAAAAAAAAAAAAAAAAAAAAAAAAAAAAAACTTAAAGATAATTTTCTTTTAATTCATATTTATTTTTTAAAGGAACTGAATATCGCTTAGATGAACTATAAATTAGTTAATTTAGTATTATGTCAAGTAGAAATCTTTTACTTTAATCCAACACTGTCTCTCAGCCAAACCAATCAAAAACAATATACTTACAAAAGAAAAAAAGAAGAAGAACTAAGCTCGTTATCAGAAAATATAAAGACCTTATCAATTCTCTTTTGAAAATATATGGCTTTTATGAGGCCATATTTTTTCTCATTAATATCGAATAATGAGCTATTTTATTTCTAGAACACTTTTTTATAAAATATATTGAACCTTGAAAATTTAAAAATTTGCCAAACGATAATGAAGCGCATAAATTTCTTGTAAGTTTATTTCAGTTGACATAAAAGAGAAGATTTAATACATTTTTTCAAAAAATTCCAACATTCAACGACAAATGAAATGACAGTTTAAAGAGAGGCTAAATGGAAATGAAATGTAATTGTTGCACATTGTATTAAATTAAGCTATGATCATCCTACTCATTATATCATATCATTTATCATCACCTACTCATCATATCATTTACTTATATGATATCACATAATTTGTTTATAATAATTTTTGTTCGTACTTTTTTCATAAATCATTACTTTTTCATTTTTGTTGATTAGAATATTACATAAATTTAAAATATCAAGAACTCATTAAGTCTAATATAATTTTTGAACCAATAAATATTGATTAAGTTTTATTAATAAGTCTTGGTAAGTTCAGAAATTAATGTTCCTGAATTGCAATGACTGAATTTACAATTTCTTAAATACTATTTTGCATAAACTTGTATTAAGGAATTTATTCCATTATCATATTTCTAATTTATGAAATAAATAAAAAATAATCTGATTCGCCATAATGTTAATTATAGACATAGGATTTATTTAAGTTAACTAAATTTCAATTCGTGGATGAAAGATTAGAAAGGAATATACTCGAATATAAAAGAAAGTAGTGCCTCGTTGTTAATATAGAAATATTTTTTGAACGTGGTATTTCTATTCCAAAGATGGGACATATCTCTTATAAGAGGAATTAGGTCATTCCCGCCATTCACTGTTGTGATGACAGTTTTCGCGGTCCAGATTGATATACGAGGTAACAATAATTCAGCCCTTATTATCTAGCCGTCTTCCTCCTTAATGGAATTGAATTACCTACACTCTGATGATGGAACGAATTTCCAGAGTAACAGGGTGCATCATTCAGATCCCTTCGCATGCCTAAGTTGGGTGGAAGTAACTTAATTTTGATTTCGGTATCTTGGCGACAAACGTCACAGTAAAATATGTATGCTTCTCAAATATTTGATTTGTTATAACTTCATGAATTGTTAAAAAATTGATTTGTTATGACTTGATAACATTGATGTCTAAACTTGATGAATTTGATAACTAATATGTTTGCTACTAAATCCTCTGCTATTAGTGTAAATGTAGGTCATACTATGAATAGGTTTTCCCAATTTTTTAAGTCTTAAAATGGTTAGCTTATTGCAAATTAAATATTCATGCGTATACGTATACATATTTAATTACGTATCCAATATTATTAACTGGCATACGTATTCACACACACGTATGCCAGTTAATAATACTGGAAACAGCTGATCCTACATTTAGCCAATGAACGATGTCAATAATTTCTCTTTAATTATATTGCTGGTGAAAAGTGGGAATAACTATAAAACAACTAAAATATTGCAATATTTAAATAGTATTTGTAAAGTATATTGGCATATTTAATTCATTTCATTGATTTATGTAAATAAGATTAATATATTTTAAGGAGCATTTAAATATTCATGTATTTTTGCATAATCGATAGTCATAGTTTCCAACTCTGTTTCTCTCTCTCTCTCTCTCTTTTTACCAATGAGACTTCACAGACAATATGCGATTTTGCTTTAAATAGACGTGTTAACACAAAAAAATCCTATTATTGATAATTTCTTTTATATCAATTTTTTTGTAATCTATTCAGTTCTAAATCAATAAAAAATTCTGTGATCGATTTCAAACTTAATTAATTACTTTTTTTTAATTCGAACAATCAGCGTTTTAAATGAAAGGCAGAACTTTGTACTTATGCAAATAAGACAAGGTAAAAAAAATTCAATTACCAAAGTTCCGACAAATGTTAGAAGAGGTATCTGCAGCAACTTAAATAAATGCCTCAAAAATTAAAATTTTATTTTTTATCGCATTAAACAAAAACGTTCTCCGGATATTTTAAGATACTTTCATTTAATTTTTTATTTTTATTTTTATCTGCATTTCGGTCCTTATTTAATTAAAGTAGGGCGAAAAAAAATGCTTGCCGGTATTTTTTTTTTTTATTTTTTAACAAAAAATAAATAAATTGAGAATAGATAAAAAGCATTTTAAATATATATATTTGCCTTCCTTTGAATATTTTCATTTTCTTTTTTTTTATATGATTGCTTAGTATAATTAAAAAAAGCATAAAAACCTAAGCTTAAATAAAGCAAATAAAAAATTTCATGCATTTGGTATTAATAAAAAAACAAAAACAAGAAATTAAATGAGCATTTATGGTTATGAGTTGTTTTATTGTTTTCTGAAATTGTGAAATTTTATATTACATGAATATACTATCCTTCTGTCTTGACAGTTTAATAATTTTTTTAAAAAAAACTGCATTAGGTGCATAAACCTTTTTTCTTTAATTACTATCATTTGAAATTATTGATTTATTTTTACTGATCATTTGATGATTTTCTTTAACTGAAAATAAAAGTGTGATAAAATCTTTAAATCATGTTTAAGCCATATGGTACACTTACTATAATATTTCTAGAAGTTCTGAAAGCTCTACTCTCTAATGGAATTTATATTGAACAAGCTCTGAAACTTTTGATCATCTAAATTTTAAAGCAGAGATTAAAGAAGAGACCACCGACTCATTATTGTATCATTTGTTCCATTATAACAACTTATAGAATTATCGTTGATATTAGTTTGGTTGTGTTAACGTCCCATTTTAAATAGCACTAGGGCTGTTTTGGGACGGACCTCGTAATTTTGAACCACGGTCAGATGACGAGGATGATATCTGAACCGGCACCCTCTAACCAAGCTTCCACACCACACCATTGGGAGGAAGTTTGGCCCCAATGAATTTAACTTGCACCAGACTCACTTACACAAAGGTTCTTCAGTAGAATCGGGTCTCTAACCTGAAGTCCTCCGCTTCCTTACCACCAAGCAACCGCAGCCCTAATTGTTATTACAACAATATGATGAAAGCCCTTCAAACGAAAGAAAATTACTCTTTATTCTTTTTAGATAATTGTACAGAAATAAAAATATGTTTACAGGACAATTTTTTTATTTTAACTATAATTGTTATAGAAAATTAAAATTTTCATAGAAAATTTTATCGTTTATCGTAATTATCCTTTAATCCTTGAAACAACATTTTTTTGTAAAAGTTTCTATTTGAATGCCAAATTTAGGAAGTGAGAAATAAAAAATGCAAATGCAAATAAATTAAAAGAAATTTATTAATAATTAGAGGAATTTTACACTAAACGTTTTTTTATGTTTCTAGCCTTACGAATTTTTTTTTTCTTCATTAGAATGCAAATCTTTATAATTGTTTTCCATTATTTTTAAATCATTGTTTTTGAACATTTTACAATTTTAATACTAATATCTCCGTCCTAGAAATTTAAACATAGTCTTATCCACAACGATGATAAACAGGCTATTATTGCCAAAATATCATTATTTTTAAATAAATTTATTAATATACAAATGTGGTTCATATTTAAATTTCATTAAGTTATATATTTTATTTTTTTCTATCAAAAGTATTTGTAATCGCATAAAGTATTCAAAGTATATAATGCTTTATAGTTTGTTTTATTTGAAAATTATAATTAATAAAATATATAACGTTAACTAGTCCCTGAGGGACCAGCTGATTCTCCTGGAATAATTACTTTGCTTAATTTCAGATACATCGTTTTTTTTTTATTCTATCTTATAATTCCGCTAATTTGACTTACTTTAAAGCTTTGTCAGTTTAATCGTATTAATTAATTTCTGTTTATCATATACATGAACTTTTTTAATGAAGACTGATCCATAATATCACAGCTCTACTATTAAAAGCGTAAATATCCGATTCACCTATCATCCAGATTTCGCGATATTCAAATAATAATACAAAACAACATACTTTTATTTGTTCTGTAAACTGCTTAGATATTTCTTCCTTTACTTTTTTTTTTACATCCTTTAATTTCTTTTCTTTTTCCTTCTCTTTTAGCTTTCAACACCTGAAGAAAATCCTAGGATTAAGCATTTAATGAAATAGTGAAAGCAATCTACTATTGGAAATTGGGCAAAAAATTATTTAAAAATAAAATATAATTCTGAAAAAAATTGCACGATTATCAGAAAACACAAATTTAAAAAAAAAATTAATAAATTTTGAGATGAAGCAAAATTAATTTTTATGCTGTATTATTTTTCATAAAACTCCAAAATTCAGCTTAATTTATAATTAATTAAAATTACAAAAAAAATCACTTCCGGGTGCACATTTTTAACTTACAGAATATCTATGTACCAAAACTGGTAACTATAGGTCAAATGGCATGCTATGTACAGTGCCAACGTCTACACACACACATACACACACTCACCTTTATTATTAAAAATAACTTAATAAAGAATAGGCATTGATATAGTTTCACGTATTATGCTCGACATAAGAAACTCCTTTTTTTATTTTTGTTCATTCAAAATTTAATCATGTTCAAAGAGAAAAATGGTTTATTATTATTATTATTATCTTAAATTTTTTGCAATTTTTTTTTTTTTCGAAATCGAAAATTTCACTTTTTAGATTCGATTATTGCCATTCAATTATTATATCGCCATTCATTTTTTTTTAATTCTTCTGTGACATCATTCAAATACCGTAACAATGAAAAAAAAAAACTTTTCACAATACTGTTATTGAAAAATACAGTTTCGCAGTTCCATTAAGAACTTTGTTTAATATCTCCAAAATATCTATCAATTCAACAATTCCATTTCCATTTACTGAAAAAGCAATTTTAGTCAGTTATGCTTTGTCATTTATAATATAGTGTAATTACTCTCAAGTTTACTAAAAATAATCGTGAAAAACTTTTTCCCAACACTACGCATTTTAATTCATAGTAACATTGTTTCTAATTTGCTGATGACTGCACATCAGCTTTAACACCGTTTGAAGACAAAGAATTGCCATATACCTGCCAACTTTGATAACAAATCTTGAAATAACTATGCAGATTCCACGAAAATTTTCCATAACAAAGGTGGAAATTTTGCAGGAAGAAAGAATGATATAATTAGAAATTTGCTGAATTATTCACGGTGAAATAATTTCTCGGGAAATAAAATTTATTTCCAAGAGATTATAATTCTCTAGCCCACAAAGCATTTCCTCTAAAAGCTTCGTTATTGTAATATCTGACACTTTTGCAGTGCAGTTGTTTCAGTTGCTCAAAATATGTAGAGATTTCAGAAACTTAATATAAATTATTCTGAATTTTTGTGTAAAGAATTGTGTGCATAACACAGTAAATGAAACACTTGTTGCGAGCCATTTACGAGTAATTTATTTTCCCTTTTCTTGAATTTATACAATGTTGAAAAGCTCATTAGAATGAATAATGGTAAACTGAAATTTATATAACGGATGAATTTGCTCTATTCTTGGCAAGTTTCATTCCTATAAAATTTATTGTTAGAGATAAAAGAAAATAATTTCATTTGAATTTTATACTGCATTTAACAGTACATATTAACTAATGAATTATTATTAAAAAATTGTGATCTTTTTGATGATATAAATATTTTAAAATAACTTTTGATAATGTTCATATTTAAAATGAATTTAATATCATTTTAAAGGAGAAAAATAATTTAATTTATTAATTCCAATTTAAATGTAATTGAAACGTTTACAAATGTAAAATTAAAATTAGTGAAAATTTTATGAGCTTCAAACATTTTTTATGATATTAATTTTATTACTTATTTTTATTTTGTATAAAATTATCTAAATATAACTTTGAAATTATTATCTTTTTATGGTTTTATCTGATCATTTTAGTATTCTAATACAAAAAAAAAACATAACTATATACAGAAAAATATTTGAAAATATAAAAAATAACAACTATAACAATCATCTTGATTCATTGGATTTCTAAACAGTATGTTTGATGCCATTAAAATTTCAGTCGAAAAATTAGAGACAAAATACATATATAATGCGAATCTTTAAAATGCAACATCATTTAATTATATCTGCTGTTGATTTTATAAAGCAAAATTTCATCTTTTCTCGTCTGTGAGTATAATTTGCTTGATAGAGCAATATCTGAAGAAAGGAGCCTACATCAGCTGAAAATTACCGAATGCAAACAAATTAAAGGATAAGATCAGTGTATGAATAAAAGATTAACTCTGCTGTTATGTTCGCACTTACAAAATGTATGTAACATTCAGACCGATAGAATCCAAATATTAAATAGGGGTGCTGTGACTTGCTGGCAAGGTCTTGGTATCGGGACTCGTAAGTTCCAAGTTCTAAGAAAAATTCCGCCAAAGTGCAGGGGTGTAAATGGGTCAGGACTGATGTATAAGATCTGATATATTATTTCAGAACTGATGTATGAGATCTGACGTATGACTTCAGGAATGATGTATGAGATCTGACGTATGACTTCAGGAATGATGTATGAGATCTGACGTATGACTTCAGGACTGATGTATAAGATCTCATATATGACTTCAGAACTGAGATATGATTTCACTTCCATATTTTATTTGAGGAAGATATTCGATAGAAAATAATCAGAAAAAATAACATTTCAGATTATTTAGTTATTCTTCTTCAATACATTTACTAATAATAAAGATGTTGCAAGTTCTACGTTAAAATCGTCATTCCATTTAAACTCACATAAACTAAAGAGAACCACACAGATTTCTGTCCATAAAAATCTAAATAAATTATTGCAATCATAGTCAGTCTCGCATAACAATGGATGCCCATAATTACCTTACAATTATTCTGGTGGTGAATGTTAGTCTTTCAATAAATAAATAATGTTGATTTAATGTTACACCCTTTCTGGCAGGCGGGTTGTCGTGCGACAGATCAAGACTAATCTTTCAAAACAAAATATTCTACCATTCATTTGTCTCTTGGTTCCAAATATTGCTTTAATAAACGTTCCCAAAATTACCATTCACTTTTGGAGAAAAAAAGAATAAATTTGTAGGAAAAAGACATTTTGCAATTCATTCTTTCTTCGAAAACCATCCTTTTCTACTATATTAGGGTTATAAATTATCTGTCATTCATAAAATTCGGATTTTTGAGAAATGAATATTAACTCAGTGCTTCATCTTTTCGCCATCGGCATAAAAAGGTTTGAAATATGATGTTATTTGTTGGTGTGAGAATCCTGAAAGGTACAAAAAGAAACTGAGCACTTTGTTTAATGGAAATTCAGAGTTATAAATGCTTTCAGATTAAAAGATATTTTACTGATTTAATTTTTAATGTCCGAAAAGTTTAGTTTTAATTTAGTGTTACAACTTTTAAAACCTCATTTTTTAAATAACGAAGTTAGTAAAGGATAAAAAAGTTTCCTAAGAATAGCAAAGTCCATCACGATATTTTTAAGTAAAAAATTCTTCATCTGTTTAATGTAACATTTTATCGTAAAGGAGATGAAAATGATTTGTTTAATTTTATTTTTTTATTTCGCCTCCATTTGACTCGAACAACTGAATCAGACATCTGGATCAATGTATGCATTTTTATATATAGCTTTTCTTATTTTAAGAAACTATCATATATAATACAATATAACTTATTTATTTCTTGTAATATTTGAAGGCAATTTAATAATCCTGTAAGAAGTATTATATCTTCTTAATTTTATCCAATACTGCTACTTGGTTCATTGTATTATAGTTTATTGTTTTAAAATTCAACTAAGTTTATCCTTTTTGATAAAAACAACTTTTTACATAACAGTTTCAGGTACAAAAAATGCAGCAAATAGTAGTTCAATATTTGATTGAAATATACTCCATTTATGCACATATTCTGCATGATTTTATAGATAGATATCAGAACTAACATAATCAGTATCATATTTGCATTATTATAATTACGATAATTGCAAAAAAAGCCCCAAAAACAATATGACTTACAATTCCCATATAATATTGATTTTAGAATATTAGCAACTCAACAATGTTTTACGCAAATAAATACAATATTTTCGGTAAAAAAACAGAATCATATCTAGTCTAAAACTACAATATATTTATTACTTATATTATTCTGAAATTATGTAAACCTTAAATGAAATAAATAATTTATAATTACATAAATTTGAAATTAGGAATAATTTTGTAATTTTAATTTAATGTTATATTAATTTTCATATTATACGACGTTTTATTTTATTACAAACATGTTTGGCAACAGAGTGCTTAATAACCTTAAAGATTGCTAAAAATTTTAATTAAAATTTTTTTACTTTTAATGATTTTTGCAATAAATTTTTTTAAATTTCAAATTTTAATAGACATGTAATTTGCACTGTCTTCGAAACATTAAACTGTTCTGTTCATTATAATCTGAGCTTCCATGTTTTTTTGTCATTTTACCTATAATCTGAACTTTAATTTGAAATGGCAAATAATTCAGCTTCAGCTAATCCAATAAGTTTCTAAAAATTTCAATGAAAAATAAGAAAAAAGTAGGAAACCAAAATTTTTATAAAAATAATAGATTCAAAGCAAAATATTTTTGTACTGAAATTTTGAAAGTATGACAATTTATTTTACACAATTAATGTAATAAATTACAAAAGCAGCTGCAAAGTATTTATTCTATCAGCAAAAAAAAATTAAAATAAAATAAAACGATTTTCAAGTTGGAACAGAGATAATATATTTATATACATTCAATTGCATTATAAAAAAATGTATTACTTAAAAATAAAGTAAATTTTTTCCATCACGGCTTACTTCTGATGTCCTTACTTTCACTTCTTATATTAAAATTTTATTTATAAAGACAGTAAAATTTCAAAATCCTTAATAAAAATATATTTTAAACGCAAAAATATTAAATATCGAAGGAAAGCTAAATTTTCCTTCTTTGATCATTAATACTAATTGAAGAAAAATCCATGAGAAAGTAGTTATAGCACAAATAAAAACGATTCAAGTTTCATTACAACAATAAAATGTAATAACGTAAAATTTGCTTAAAAGTATGTTTAAAAAACAAGTAAAGATTTAAAAAAAAGAATTCTATGCATTCTATTGATATTATTAAAAAGATATTTTTTTAAATTTAAATTCGACGTCGAAATCATTTTTGTTACATAGTATTTTCAGAAGTTATTATAGAAAAAAAATACCATCATCTTGTTTATCTATACTTATAATAAAGCTCAATGTGTGTGTGTGTGTGTGTGTGTTGGCGCTCTACAGGCCAGGTTTTTTGACATACAGCTATCAAATTTTGTACATGTATACCTTAGAGGTCGGGAATGTGCACCTGGGGTCCCTTTTTTGAAATTTTAACTAGAATTTTAATTATTAATTAAAAACTAACTTTCCCGCCAAAAAAATCTTCCATTTTCCCCACCGCCAAATGAGTAAAGCTTCAGTTTTTTTTCTCCCAACAGTAATGAGGCTAGGGTTAACGTTTTTCGGGTGATTATTTCAAACGATTCTGTTTATTTTCTTAATGTTTTATGCATTTAAAATTAAACATTGTTAATGAATCCATGTTTCAGATTCATTCTGAAGTACTTTTGAATTAAAATAACACAGAATAAAGGAAATTAAAAATGTATAATCTGCATAGCATTACCCCAACTGGCGTAGAAAAATTCACGCATTTGCGTTACCTAATTGGCGAAGAAAATTCACGCATGCGCATTGTTTTCTGATTGTTGTCATGGCAACCGTTATCAACGGACGATTTCAATTACTTTTAGGTTAGTTGCATGCTTTTGTAAGTAAATTGTATTTATGTTATATAATTTTTGTATATGCTTATAGTTTTAAGTACATCGTTTTTTAAGTAGTTTTTTTGAACCTGTTTTAGACCGATTATTTTAAACGATTCATTTTATTTTCTTAGTGTTTGATGCATTTAAAATGAAACATTGTTAATTAATCGATCTGTTCATGATGAATCTGAGAAAAAGTTGTTGACAAATTCTTGAGATATTACATAAATTAAGAAAGATATTCTTTAGTGCCCTTAAAGTTTAAACGCTCAGTGACTCTATTATCAGTAATCATATTATTAAAAAAAATGCTTTTTTTCAGTAAAAAATATTATTATATTAATTGCAGATTAATCATTTACACTTTAATTTAAAGCATAAATTCTATTAAATTAGAGAGATACATATCACGTTATGACTGAAGGCTTTTATAATATTATGAGTGAATTATATGACTATCAAAATTTGAAGTTTTAAAATATTTTGCTGAAGAATCTATTAAAGTTGGAATTGCATAAAATATTTAATTATTAAAATTTTAACGAACATTAAGATTGGCAAACCGGCTGGTAGCCAAAGGCGGCTAGTTTTTTAATAAATTGAAATTCCAGCTAAAATCACAAAGGCCATGCTGAGATGTACATTTCCACAATTGAAAGTTTTAAAAATTTGGTAGTTTTAGGTCAAAAGTTTCCTTTGCCGAATGCCAAAACGCACGTTCTCATTTATCATTAGTATGGATTAGTATTCATAAATTTAGTATTATAAAATACATTAAATAATATAGCATTGATAATAATATAGCATTGATAATAATTTAAAGAATTTATAATACAATAAATAAAATAGCGTTGAAGTTAAAAGTGTTTTTGGAAGAATAATAAGCTATGAAATGACATTTTAATAAAAAGGACAGAATAATAAAATAACCAAATGACATTCTAATAAGCAGTATAAAATAATAATTGTGAAAAAAAATTAAGATTCATACCCTGCTTTCCGCTTATGAAGAAACGATACGACCCATCTGAGCGCTGACCAAATGTAAAAACAAACAGGTAACTCCTACAATAGAGATATAAACAATCTTTGTTCTGAAGAAAGCTAAAATGACATAGCAGCTATTTTTTGGTTTAAACGTAATTCTTTATTTTGAAATAGATTCTTACCTGAGCTCTCTATGTATTATTTATGCATTAAAGGTACACATTCGCGAATGGAAATACGTTTTTGTTGCTTTTTTAAAAGCAAGGAAAGAAAATAATCCTTTCCCTAGAGTACCTAGTTGATATTCCACTGAGAGAAACCTTCCCTTTCCGAACTTATTTGAGCGATGAAAATGTGATTTTCTTCACGGTAGAAAATTGTAGTACTGATCTGCTCAGGGAGGCTCTCCTCAAGGAGATTTCCATCTGTGTCGGACGTGGATAACCTTTTCGGAAAAGTAAGTGATCTTACTTCTTGTCTTTGGCTCAGTCTAAGAAAGAATCTGTAGATTTAAGTTTAAAACAATACTTTAAAATTTCATGTCTGTATTTCTGAAAGGTATTCTTCTCATACTCCTTTCATTCATGTGTAAAATTTTGTATTTTATTTTAGATTATGTATGCTAGGAGATGGTGCTAAGATTTTAATTTTTAACTTTTGGCCTTAAACAAAACAGAACAAAAATAACAGTGAGAAGCGTGAAGTTATTTTGGAAGACAAACACGTCAAATTTAATTATAAAATAAGGTATCAATCGCAAAGTAATGGCGGGTTGTCCGATTCTTATAGTTAGTAAAACAAATATACTTTTAAACTGTCATTATATAAACGAACGTATCAAAGAGCTTCGAAAATGTTGAGAACATTCATAGAAATCCTATAAGCAGCCCCTTCTCTTGCGGAGTTCTTCGGCTTGTTCGTGAAATATCGGCGTATAAAAAGTGCGCAAGGCAATAAATAGAAATAACTTTTGTCGAATTTTACTAAGCAGACAAATAAAAATGGTGTTAGTAATTTTATATCTGTTTGTATATTTAAGGTTATATCAAAAATAAGGTTTATAGAGTAAAGAGACTCTTTATAACTTCATTATTAGATAGATGAAAATAATAGATGAGTTTCAGGAATAGTTATTTAATTATTTTCTAAGTTCCACATTCCACAAGACGAAACAAGCACGAAGACGAAAATACACAACACTTACTAGAATACAATCTAATAATGATCCCGAAAAGGATCATCATATACATTGATGCTTATAAGATAACGCCATCTGTTGTATCAAAAGAGAAGGTAGTAGAGTTATGTAACCGCTACACGTTTAATTTTTGATAATTACATATTTTTTTTAAATACTTCATTTGGAAGAAAATAGCAAATGGCGAATGAAATTAAGATTTACACTCGGATGTCTCCTTTGAAATACCATTCAAGACGATGCATCATTTTGGCATTTTATGTATTTATTTAATTTTGATTGTTAAAAATGTATACCGAGAGATAAGAAGTTTTAAATGAGTTTTCTGGGGAAATTCAACTTAAAACAATTATATGTATTCATTTCTTGGAGCAATAAGCAAGTCCTTGCATTAGGTGAATAATTATACAACGAATTACTTTTCCGAGCGCAAAAGATTAAATAACTTTCACTGAAGAATTATAACAAACGATAAGAAAATTTTGCATTACTGAAACTGAAATGTTAAATAATAGCAGTGACATATTTTATCTTATAGTTCGCGGAGCTAATAACAGCAGTTGAGTTATTTGTCTTTTAAATTCAACTGCATGCACTTAAATTTCAATATTAAAAAAGTGCGATTATAAAATGCTATAATTTTGAAATATTTATTCAGTCGGAGCCAATTCTGATTTGTATATGTCTAAAGATAAAAATTAGGGAAAACTTCTCGGCTTTCACAAAAAAAAAGAGAGAGAGAGAGAGAGAGAGAGAAAGAAATCGAGATTATGACCAGTTTTCAATATTTTTGATAATTCAAAATCCAAAATAAAATATTAAATGATAAATATTTTTGTTGAATAAAGTAACGAAATAATATGTTTTGAGTTTCCTACAAAATTGTGTCACAAAGAAAATGGGAAGAAAAAATATGTGAATACTTATTTTTTGCTTCCATGGGCTAGTTCTAAAAACTTAAAAATTAAGAAAAAAAATAAATTTTCAATAATTATTTTTCGATTTAAAATTATAATGTTTGATTTATATAGTTTACCTCTTCAAATTATTGATTATATCAAAAATATTAATATCAATTAAATTAAGTTATTTAAAATAGCTCTGCTTCTGTGATTTAGGTCACATGTCTGGGAAAAATTGTTTAACATTATAAAAATTTATCGTTACATTATTTCCTACATTAAGTTAATTATTTGTATATTTCATATAATTTTTGTTAATACTGAAAAAAGCATTATTAATAAGTAATTCAAATAGAAATTTTTAAAGATTTATCATGCTTAATATTCATATTATATATTTAATCATATCAAGTGTAACTTTTCATAAATATCGATTTCTTAAATAGGAGGATATTTTCTGGTGATTCTTTTATTGAAGAATCTCTATCGCTTTGATTTGGACTGATAATTTTCATGGCTTTATTTTAATATATCGAAATATTAATAAATATTTTTATTGTGCATTTAAAATTATAAAATACGTTTTAAACCATAGTAAATTTTCAAAACTAAAGAAAAAAAAATAGAGAAATACAAATTTAGCATATATGTCTTATTTTTATTTAATTAGTATGTTATTAATTAAACTGTTTGGTAATTTAATGCTAATTTAATATGAACTAAATCAAAAAATTGTTTTGAAAAACAAGTTACTTTTTATGAAGAAGAATTTAAAATGTTTCAAAAATTGATACTAAACATATTTTACCAAAACTTTAAAAAATTTCATTGCTTGAAAAATACTGAATATTAACTGACATCTAATTCACTTTCAGCTAATTTACTCATCTCCTTTCATAGGCCTCTTGCTCTAACCCTCTCGGTATCGGAATTCTTTTGTCAATGAAGGCGATTCTGAAGCTGAAGTGCACGCTTTCGTGATCTGAATGATTCATGCCCCCCAGTCTTCAATTCGATTAACTTAAGTGCATATCGTCATATCATATGATGCCAAAATGACTGTTGAATGAAAGGATAGAATTTTCTCACTTTCCTGGGAAACATTTCTTTGCAGAGGCTTTTAGAAGTGAACAGAAACCACAAAAGCTTTATAGCCGGATATTTGACAGAGAAGACTGCCTTTGCAATCTATTTTGAGAGATAGCCAATGTATTGGAAAAGTGGTATTTTTTTCGTCACATTGCTCCTAGATATCTGTTCTTTTTCCTATTCGTATTTTAGAGATGATACAATTTCTAAGAAAAAGGCTTTTCAGGTTGAACAAAATTCATCACGAAATTTTACTTCAAAAGAAAGAATTCAAAAAGTTTTTTTCTGGTCCGTGTATCTGTTTTTTTTTTTTTTTTTTGTTTTTTTTTTTCAGATAATCAAAGTTTTTGTAAGTTTAGAACTTTGGTATCATTATTTTAATTTTAAAAAATAGAAATTATTTGAAAATGCATCAAAAGGAAATTAATCATCTCGCAGCATTTTGACCATTTTAAACACAGTTTTACTATCTGTGAGAAAAGCTCATTAAGTTTCATGCCTTTTCTGTAAGGAATTCAAATATTGATTCTTACAATTATAAGCAAAATATTGTTTTTAAATTTGAAAAAGAATGTGAAAACAAAACTATGTCATGTAATTTGTTATGGTATTCGGCTTATATCATTTGCCTTGATAAGGAATGGTATCTGACCTCTTTAAAGCAGCCGTCTAAAACAACTCTTACTGCCGTGCTGTAAATGTAACGAGAGAATATCACTAGAAAACAACATGAAGTGGGAAACATCGAGGGAGACCGTGGTAATTAGCAATACCATAATTAGCATACCAGAATAATCATATATGATTTAACGTTCTTTCTTGCATTAAAGGAAAGTTAAAGCTATTGGTAGTTAGCAATGTATGCTGAAGTCCTTGTTAAGGAGAGTCATTTTTTTTTAAATAAATGCGATAAGAAAAAGGAATTTAGAAGTAGTATGTACTTGTGCAGGTCGCTACTTGAGAAAGAACAATAGGGTAATGATACTAATGATGCTGACTGTTGTGTTCATTGGTATAAGCATGCCCGTTGTGTAAATATGAATGAATAAATCTTTTCTAATATAATTTATTTATTTATATTACTTATTTTGTAGTCCGTTCTATCGTTTAGTAATGAATCAAGCTTATTTTTCTACAGCATTTCCAAGTCAACAGATAATTTTTATCTACAATACCACAACCGTTGATAGTTACTTCTAGAAAATCAGTTTATTAAACAACGTTATTGACTATGAAAATAGCCTATAACTAATTGCTGAAAATTTCCGTATTTTTATAAATTTTGCAACGGGAGATAAAATCGAAATTCAGTACCGGAAGATTCAAAATATTCTTACTGTTTAGTTAAAAGAATTCTTCTCCCATTTTCAAACTAACTGAAGTTATTATTTTTATTTTCCTTAGTATATTTTTTTTGTTTGACAACAATTAAACAACATTTAATTTAACAAATTTTATCAGTTACATTACATATTAATGAGAATTTCATCGAAATTTCCTAACTTCATAAAATTATTATTTATATCTGCGTAATATTTAATCTAAGATTTTATATTACTATAAGAATATTGTTTTCATTATTTTTATCCCAAATTATGAATTTTTCAACTTTGACATTTATATTAATGTATCTCCGAAGCATTTCATAAAATGATAACAAAATGTTATACATTTATATCCAAAACTACAAAACAATATTTAAAAATGTGCATTTCTAAATTGATTTTTTTTATATTGAGAATTATATTTATATTTTATAAAGAACCTTTTTCATAAGTCGAGAATTAAATAATACTATTATTTACTATCTAGGAAAATTTTTATTTAACTGATATGACCTGTTCATATTCAATAAAAAGCATAAAATCTTTATTTTAAATATATAATCAAATTATAGTAAAAACCTTGAAAGATCTTTAGTGGTAAAGCCGAAAATAGTAGGCTTTGTTTATAATAGCATTCATAATCTAGCTCACATTTTATTTGTAGGACGTTGTGGATATCTTCGTATTTTTTGTATATATTCCTTTGATGTCCTCTTTTCGAGTATTTGATTCGGACGATCATAACTTGGTCAATATTTGCAAACATTAGAACCTAATATATCTTTATAGCTTTATAAATAATGAGTTTTATACATTATCCTATTAAAATAAATGCATTTTAATTGCCTAAAAAATTTTAACAGCAAAAAAATCTGTGATAAAAAAAAACCTTGAAATTTTTTTATTCTGGGTCCCATTTTTACAACTTTATTTTGTTTTTTACTTTCTACAGAAATGATCTGAGTTCGTAAAACATTGTCAATTGCAGACGTAGAGAAAGAACTCTTTTTATCAAAGTAGTAAGATTAATTTTTATTTTTGGAGTGTTACAGTATTTAGTAACTTCCCGGTATAATCTATAGAGTTACATAACCATAGAAACATTCCTTCGAACTTCTAAATTATTTATTTCACAGGTGAATACGATTCTGAGAATTTTTATAAGTGAAATATGGCATATTTATAACAAAAAAAACTTACTAAATAATTAATACTTTTAAAAAATCTACATTCTGAATTGCTTTGTAAAATCAGGAATTAGTTACATAGAGAAATATTTTCGTACGAAAGTAATTGAAAAATTCTGCTGCTGCAAGTTTCTTCTGCTTCTTTATATCTGCAAGTTGTGATTTTGCTAATACCATTTTCTTTTCTTTAGAGGTAAATGGACGATGTAGAATCTTTGCAATAAATGCATAATCATATTAAAGTATTAACTTTGCTATTTAAATTTTGCATGGTTTCTCACAAAAAAAGAAAAGTTATAAAAAAGCAGATTTAATTTTTAATGATCAAGATTTAAAGATTTAAAGATTTTTTCGATGAATTTTCCCAAATAATGGACCACCGCATGCAATTCATTCCATTCTACTTTCTGAACTTTTTAATGCTTCGATAAATAACTGCTTGGAAAAAAATCAAGCAGTAAACGGGCAGCAAATAAGGAATTATTGTTATTACTGAGTAATTCAAGTAAAATAAGTGGGCTGAGATTGTTAGCAAACCTATTTGAAAATCCTCTTTAAAATTGATCGTCGTTCAATGAAATCAAGGGAAAACAGATTTATACATAAATCAAACTAATGCAAAATTATGGAAGAAAGTTACTTTAAGAGTATATTTAAATTTAAATTACGTGCATCTCCGCATTTCATATTAACTAATTTCAAACAGCATTTTCAAAAACTCTTGAATTTTTATGAGCAGAAATAAATGTCCTTTATTTTTTCTTTTCTTTTTTTGTTTCAGAATTTATTTCCCTCTCATAAATTTACATTCAAAATTAAATACTTTAATGCTTCTTTCCTTTCAAAAATTACTATTATACACATAAGCTCACACACGCACGCACACACACACACACACACACACACACACACACACATATATATATATATATATATATATATATATATTATTTTTTTACACTTAAAACAACATTTAATTTGAAAAAAAATTAAGTTATTAAAATTAAATTAGGAAATAATTAAATTCATAGTACAACAAAAAATCAATAGTAATAAGTAAAAATTATCTTATATGAAATACCTCAATTTGCTTCAATTTCCTTGTCAACTCATCGTTGAATTATTCATAGGTTAACGTACATTTGAATGACTTATATTTTTTTGTTTTTAAAATTAATTTCAAATAAGACAATTACTGAAAGAGAAAATGATTTACATATCACATCTTTTATTTGAAACAGGTAAAATTTTAATACAGAAGAAATAACTCTTTTAATTTAACAGAAGTGATTGCATTTTGAAGAGCTGTTTCGAAGTAATAATGAGAAACCACAATTTAGTAAAAATGGAGATGTTGAAAGAATGTTCGGCGCAAGAAATCGAAAAATTAAATTAATAAACAGTGCCTCTGAAAGTCACAGTGATGCCTCATAAGAATTTGATAATTCAGAATAAACACCTTGTGTTGAATCTAAAGACATTAGATCCAATATCAAAATTTAATCTCACACTATTAAATTTTCAAAAATGTGAATAGAGATAAACTATTAAAATATAATATATTCGTAAATTAATGTGCAAATTTAACGGGTAATGATAACATAATATGTCATCATTTTATGGTCCTTGTAAGACATTAATCGCATATACGAAAATCCTCTCAAATTGCTGCATCGCCCGATTAAAAATGTCGTCACTACAAAGCAGCATTAAAATATAAATGCAGACTATAAATAAATTATTGAATCTAATTACATTCTGACTAATCAATTAATAAGTGGCGATTATCCAGTAGATAGTACTTACAGATGGCTATTTTTCTTCCTCATACAATAACAAAGTTTTTCTCTATAAAGAAATCTAAATTACACAGGAGGTTTTTTTTATTAATATAATTACATGTAATAATTCTCAATACGAAACTGTCATGTGGTAAAAGAACATCAAACAACATTTTTCTTCGATATGAGGTATCATCACATCCTTTTTCTGCCTACAAAAAACACATTATGTTCTCAAATTAATTTCTAAGGTTTTAAATGTATCATGTGACTGCATGTGTGGCCCTGATATTTTAGACAAAATGTGGTTCGTTAAATTACAGAGAAGTTGACTGAAATTGAAGATCTTGCAGCACAAAAGTAACTAGATATATCTTTAAGGTGTAAAAAACAAATTATTTTGCAAGTAACATATGCTATTAATTTTAGCAAAACAATTGATAACTGACATTTCGTGATTACCTGAGTAAAATTCTTAATAAGATTAGAACATTTTCAATATTGCCGAATTTTTTCGTAAGTGAAAAGTAAAACTTGTTCGTCCTGCCAGTATTCAATCTTTTCAATTTATAAACATTCTTTTGTAATCTTAAAATATATGTCTTTAATAGATCTTTCTTATTAAGATAACAAAAGTTTCATATCTTATTATGCCTCAATTTCATTATCCTCCAAAACTCTTAAATTATAATAACAACCTCTCATTTTAATTTCCCGAGAGGTGAATAGGTTGATTTATGAGATAATTGAAAAAATTACTTTAACTAATACAAAAACATAAAAAAAATATTTTGCATTCTTAAAGGAAAAAAGTACTAAACAGTATTTTATATTTCTATTTATTAGAATCTTTTCCGTGAGACATGCTTTTTAACATTTAACTCTGAAGTATGATATTTTCTGATTGTGAAAGTCGATAGCATAAGGGTCTCATTAATTTTTGAAAACTTCTTTTTCAGTGTGCATTCACAATTTGGTCGAAGAAGTGGTTGATTACAATAAGAAAACGAATAATAAAAGAATAAAAATCCATCAAGAATATTAAGCTACAAATTTCAAAAAATCATTATCTTTCAAAAGCTTTTTTCTTCTCTGAACCCATTTTTATTACCTTTACATTGTTACAATATCAATGCCTTGTCATGTAAAATTTTACTATTTTGGATAAAAATATAATTAAAAAGGACACATCACAATAGTCTGAAGATAGCAAGGGATCCTTAAATTGAAATATCAAAATTACGCTAGCATTGAACAGATCTAAAAAATTCAATTTATTGTCTTGAAAGCAAGACTTTTAGAGTAGCCGTCGAGAGAGTCGAAGAAAAGTTGGTCGATTTCTCGCATTCTGCATTTTAAGTTCAATTTTGAAGCATATTGATAAGAATCTAATATGCATTTCAGAATGATACAGTTACCCTCTAATTAATTTAGCTTACAATTTGATTTAAGATTTGATATATCTAAAATTTTGGTGTAAAGTTCTAGTGCTGAAATTCATTCTCCCACCTGGTTGTATTTTCAATATATCAAGATTGCATGTTCAAATAGAGACTAATACACATGTAAGTTGCTGGCTAATAGTGTACAAAACGTGATGCAAATCTATAATTTTAGAAAATAAAGTCATGTATTAAATACCAATAATATGTGCTATTGCACTTTGAATTATCGAGCTGACATTCAAAGAAATGGATAGGTAGAATTCCCATTGATAATTTCATTCAAAATCTTATACGGATCTACATTCTTGCCTATAAGCCAGTATATCAAATGTAATTCATTTAGTAGAGGGTTTTCTTGGTTATTATCTTGTTTACAAATAGATTTGTTTTCAAAAATTGCAAGTTTTTTTTTTTTTGTCTGAATCGAAGTTTGAAACGTTGTTTCATCAAAATACTCCAAATTGCGAATTCTCAAATGACTTAAGGTTCAAATTCCTCAAGGGAGAATTTTTTTTTGACAACTACAAAGTTTTTCATATAGAAATTATCAAAATTGTCAGAAAAAAAGCCAAATATCAAAGTTTTAAAAAAATTGTATAGTTAAAACTAAATCCTAACATGAAACAAAATTTTATTAAATATTGTTCAAACAATATAAATTAAAATAAATTACCATCAACATAATAAGCATATTTCTTTGAAATTTAAAGGTGTTCGATGTCTTCGAACCAGCTTCTTTTCTTTCTTTATCCATAAATGACTTCGGGCCATTTTAAGCATTTGTTTTAGATGAAAAACAAAACTTATTTCAATAAACCATCTTTAATAACTTAGAAAACGTAGAAAAAATATGATTAAGCATAGAATGATATTTAACACGTAAACTGTACTCGAAGCTTCAACTAAATTCTATCGAAATTCTTTCTTTCATATCCATGCAGTGCAATAGATTTCGTATCATATAAAAAAAAATGGTTCCCACTTTTGCAATAGATTTCTGATATTATCTCGAACTCATATCAAAAACTAATAGCACATTTGTTATCAGTAAAACACAAATACCTTAAATTATTTTATTCATCGAGCACGAAATGACTTCATCTTAAATTACACAAAGAACAACAAAAGTTTTATATGCATTATTCTCATTGGGATAAAAGAACTTTACTCTCGAAATGAAATTCAATAAACTAATAATTCGTTTGATCATAGATTATGTATATATTTTCATTTTTGCAGAAGCGTTTCATTCTCTATCACATGTGAGAGCACATTTTAATTTGCATCAAAGCAAGAAATTAATAATCAAATTCGTTTTGTTGATACCAAATTTGATTATGTAACTATGATGTTATCATATCCAAGACTGAAAAAATTTGTTTTAATATTAGAGTTATTTTCTGTAATTTCAGGCTCTATTCATTTATTTATAAGAGTTTTGTTTTCAGTGATTAAATTTACTCAACCGTTTAGTGAATTTGTTTATCTAATCACTATTGAAAAAGATTTAAGTAATACTCACGCTTCCTTATTTTAAATATTTTTATTTAGTTACATAATTTTATCTATTCTTACTTTCTCGTATGCGAAGTATACAAAAAGAAAGTACTGTAAAAAATCCTCCTCAAGATCTTGATGATTTTTACTTATTTTTAGATTACCTCGAGTCCGTAAAACATACATTTTTTTAATAAAGTCTATTTATCTATGAATGCGTTAACTCAGCAACGTCTTAATGTAGACGGGCGAAATCCGGTTTGCGCTCTTTACAGAAATTTTGCTTAAAAATTGCGTAATTAAGACAAAATCCTAACATGAAACAAAATTTTATAAATTTTGTTCAAATTTAATTAAATGTTGTTTAATTTATGAATTTCCATCAAATTTTGATCGAAATCTATTGATACCCCGCCTGTCTGTCTGAGTTTCACACTAACGATGTGCTTTGCGCACGGTGTTGGGGTTGTAACTCCGTACTTCAATGTCTTTCTGAGTGTAAATAGTTATGATTACTATAAAACGCAAATGTAAATTTAAATCATAGTTTTAGCATTAACCTAAAGCTTTTCTATCAGAGCCTAAGTTTTTAGAATTTTTGTTTGAACTTCCAGTTTTTTTTAATCAAAAAATTAATTTCTATTTTTAATATACTGATTAAAAAGTTCGCTTTTAATTTTGTTTGTTTTTAATATTTTTATTGAAATATTTCATGCAAATAACGGCAGAGACTTGTCATGTATCTCATGAAATAAAAGAATTTACCAATTTTGAAAGACAATAACATTTTAAATTTAGTTGTAGTTTTTCAGCAAGCAGTTACACATCAAAAAAGTGATAATTGATTTGTTTATAAAAATGCATGAACAAATTGCTCCACTAGAAATCAACACTTCTGAACCATAGCTACCAAGAAAGCTGATGACAATATCGATTGGAAAAAGGATTTTAAACCTTGAAAACAAAAGATTCTAAAGAAGAAGTTGTAAGACAAAGAATTAAAAAAAAAAAAAAAAAAAAAAAAACATTATTGGGGGGGAGGGTGTAAGAGGAAAAAATGAGTGATAAAAAACAACGTGTTTGTCGTTAAACCAATTTGCTAAATTTTACAAACATATCGCGAAATTTAGAGTTTTTTTACCATAAATATTATGAAGACTTACATCAATTTATTCTCCACTTCATTACGAGGTGTCCATTGGTCTAGAAATAATATATAATTAAATTTATCAGTGTACCAATAATCAAGCTCTGAAAATAAAAACATTATTTGATAGTGTAATTCGAGAATAAATAAGTGTACAAAATTCCAGAAATCTAGTAGGGTAAAACCAGGGTTCTTTACAACAATTTTTGGAAAAATAATGTTTATAAAAATGTATTTGCGATTCTATGAGTATTACTAATTTTTAATAGTTTAATTATTAATTCATATAACAAGTTTGTTAAGTTCAGAACCAGAAATATTTTTTTTTCAAAATTATCTGGCTTTTACAACTTGTTTCGGATAATGCAGGAACTGTAACAGACGGGGGCTCAAATTATAAAAAAAATATATAAATAATATTGCAATTATTTCCACGTTGCCATTCTTTCATTAAATAAATTACATGAGACATTTGCTTATTATCACGTCACATTGATGTAAAATAAGGATATCAAGTAGTTTACTGTAAAATAAGAACTAATAACCATAAAAGTCAATTTGCGATCTGCATCTTAAACCAATCATTATAAAAGTCAATTTGCATATTGAACCAATCATCATAAAAGTCAATCTGTATCTTTAACCAATCATCATAAAAGTAAATCTGCATCTTTAACCAATCATCATAAAAGTCAATCGGCATCAGAATTGCACTTAACTTGATCGACTTTTCTTATTGAACATATTTTGCATCCGCATTTTTGCAGTCTAAGCAATGAACCCATTTTTCTTCATCAGTTTTGGAGGACGCGGTGGTCAGTTTATAATGTCTCTGTTTCAGAGACGGAGTGCTCTTAGATTGCATGTACAATTTTTTTTTTCGACTGAATACCCTCCCTAACCCCGGTGCGTCGAGAAACGGGGAAGAGGAGGATGAGTTCTGCTGTCATCCCCGTCATCTGACCTCTGCCCAAAATTATGAGGCCTGCCCGAAAAGAAGCTTAAAGTTACATCATAATGGGCTATATACAGGGTGTTTATAAAGTCCCGGACCCATTTTGATGTTTAATAACTCATAAAATAATAAAGATATAAACACACTTATGACATTTATTGATGGAATAACTCATATATTTTCCTTTTCAAGTTTGAATATTTTTACTTTTGTAAATATCGTCTGCGCGTGTGGTTAATTTCAGATAATTTCATTTTCCAGTCTAAATATCTGTACTTTTCTAAATATTGTCTGCTTATTAATTGCATTTTTCTCTCTTTTGTTTTTGTCAACTATTGCAATGTTATGTTTACTTTTGATGTGTTTGTTCTATGTAGTACTTTTGTATGTGATGTTTTATTCGAGCGGATATTAAGGAGAATGCATACACCACAAGAGAAAGCACAGATTTTATGGTGGTTCATAGAAATGAAATCGATAGTGCAAGCACAGAGAAATTTCAGAAGAATTTACCAAAAAGATCCTCCATCCAAAAACAGCACCTTGCGGTGGAAAAAGAATTTTCTAGAAATTGGAAGTATCGAAGATAAGAAACGTTCCAGACGTCCTTGCACAAGTGATTTTGATGTTGAGCGTGTCAGAGAGACATTTTTACACAATCCTAGAATATCTGTGAGATCAGCGGCGACAGAATTGGATATGCCAACTTCGACGGTGTACAAGGTTATTAAGAAAAAATTAAGACTGCATGCATACAAAGTTCAAATTGTTCAAGTTTTGGAACCGAACGATAGACCTAGGAGGATGGCCTTTGCAACAGATATGCTGAGGAGGACAGAAGATGCTGCTGATTTTCTGAAGAGCATAATGTTCTCCGATGAAGCATCCTTTCATGTTTCTGGCATTGTTAATCGCCATAAAGTGCGCAAATGGCTCTGTGGATGCCGACATGCTTGTCGCTACCTGGCGTGAAATTGACTATCGACTTGATATTCTCCGTGCGACGAAGGGGGCACACGTGGAAGTTCATTGACAAGGGTCATGAAAATTTTTGAGTCTATTTAACCATTTATGTTATTAATTTAAATCTATCTTTATTATTTTATGAGTTATTAAACATCAAAATGGGTCCGGGACTTTATAAACACCCTGTATAATATGCTATAATGTAATATATCGTCAGATTTGCTCCACTCATCTCCGCAAACTACACCAAAAATTATCTTTCTTCTACTTCTTTTTTTTTTTTTTTCAAAACCTGATTGTTAGTTCAAATTCCTCTTCTTCGCTCATCTCTCCTTTGTGTTCTCTTTTATATTTTTTCTCCTTACATCTTCTTTTCCTTTCCATAATCATTTTTGGCTAGTATAGTCTGGTTTGTAGGGCGTTGGGCTTGCCTCCCTTGGGTAGAGAGTTCGAATTCCGCCGGTCGAAGACTCTCCGTGTATAAGGTGGCTCGTGCATGTATAAATATGTTGTGGTCACAAAGTCCTCCATGTCGATGCAATATCACTGGGGGTACAGGTTCAGAGGGGATCGTTCTCTGATTCAGGTCTAAATTACAATCTGTGGATGAGTGAATGGAATTTATGAATGAAGTCCACCCCGTAAAAAGGTTTGTGACGCATTAGTAGCTACGTCACACTATTGGTACAAGATGGCGCTACTAAAAAAAACAAGAGACGTTAAATTTCCGCTTAAAATAGCTGACTTTGTCAGCTGGCTTGTCTATGAGAAGTGCCATAAGAAATAACAATATAAGCATTTCTTCTTGCTTTCATCTCATATTTACGTCATCGTATTCTTTTTTCCATTGTTTCTTTATGTTTATAGAGTGAATGAGCTAGGAACTTTAAATTTTCTATTTTAGTTATTTTTTTATTATTATTAAGTAGGCTTCTGTTAGATTCTTGGAGATTTAATATACACTAGCACTTTAATTAAGGTACACTTTAATATCTGAAACTGAAAGTCTAACTACATGAACATACCAAGACAAATTTCGAAAGCTACAATATATTGCAACTCGTCCAGATATTGTATTTATTAAAAGTTGAGTTATCACTTAGTTTCCGACATATTTGTTGATTCATAAAAAAAAGTAATGTGATTAAATAAAAAGAAATTAACGCATCTTTTTAAACACTTAATGCATAAATAAAGTAAATAATTAAAAACATTTTTAAAGCATCATTGAACTCAAAATTTATATTTAGTTTTCTTCATTTACTAACTAAAACGGAATAGTGTCCCCCTAATAGCACTAAATATTGTACAATAGGGTGGAACGAAAAAATCAGTTTTTGATTTTTGATTTGTAATAGCGCAGAAAAATTGCTTTTTGATGTAGATAAAATAAATTATAAATTTGAAAGGTCTTGAGGTGCCGCAAGAACGTTAAAGTTTCATAAAAAATGGAAATTTTTGCTACATTTAAGTTAAGTTTAAAGTTTTGTTTTAAGAAATAGTCAATTTTTGATCTTCAATTTGTTATAGAGCGAAAAACTTACCTTTTGATATAGATAAGATAAATAAAAATCATAAAAAATATTAGAGTACATCTTGAGATACCGCAAGTCCATTAAATTTCATAAAAACACACTTTTTGCAACTTTTTAAAGATTTTTGCGTGCCTGGATTATGAAATAAAAATCTTTCATTAGGCATTGTCATATGAATAAGCTGTAAAAACAGTTTTATTATTGCGCTGGTGTGACACTGAGATGTCGCCGGAGCGGTTGCTATCGGGGTAAGGCGGAGATTTTCCTGCGTCTGGTGACAAGGACATAGCTGGTTTCAAATCAGTAGCTTTGGTGAGTTCAATTGAGTTGAAGTATCGGCTTCGTCTATAGTTTAACGTAATGTAATGTAACTGATTTGTTAGTTTGTGCTTGTGTGCTTTGCTGTGAGTAAAAATGACTCAGTCTAAATTAGTGAAGACAAGACAAATATCGGAGTGTTCTATTTTTGGGAAATTTAGTGATTTAATTGAAGTTAAACACACTACTGACGAATCTAGTGTTACTGTTATATTAGACATAAACTCAAAATTACTTCAGAGAAGAATCCTTCTGTAATCGACATATGTGACACTCTAGCTCCCATAATAGAACAAATATGGCTTCCATTCCTGTTGCTTCTAGCAAAAGAATCTCCCAAATGATAAAAGCTTATGTGCTAAATACAGAAATGTATTAAAGTCTAAAAGCAGAAAATGTTCAGATAAGTTTATATTACAACCTCACAGAATTTAGAGAAGAAGCTAAACGTTTATTTGATATTGCTGACTTGTATAAAAAAACAGTTATGGAATAAAAGGTTCTAAATGATAAACGCTCTAACAGGAAAATGGTTATAGCTAATATTGATATTACTACCACAAGCGTTTTGAGGAAGAAAGAAACAAGAAAGAGTAAAGAACTACAGACAATAGTTAAATTTAATCAAGAACAGGAAAAAAAATACTTGTGTATCGGGAACAACGCTGACGAACAACAATGTCTTTTACAAAAAGAGGCAAGTCAACCAGATCGATCAAATAGACAAGAAGCGATGAACCTACCAAGTGCCTGTGCGATTTAATATTAAGTTAAAACTTTATACAGAAAGCATCTGAAGCTGAACCAAATAGTATATGGTACTCTGTAATCGACTTTCTCCAGCTTCCTTGTGCATGCAAGCAATGGAAAGAGCTGTGAGACTGATGGCCGAATCGGCTCAAAATGTCTGTGGTTCAATCGTAAAAAAAGGGTAAATTAAAACAAAAATTGACTCACGTGTGAATATGTCAAAATTTAATTAAAAAAAAAGACAGTTTAATGTTGCAGTGATGTAGAAACAAGCATTTTGCAGCAGTAACATTTGTAATCATTAAGGATACAGATGTAAGAAACGCAAAATTCGACATAAAATAGTTTTTTATTATCATTATAATTTGTAATTAATAATTTTTTTGCGATTGTAATGCTTATATATGTATTTAAAATCATCTTTTGTAAAATTATATGAAAGAAAATTCATAAAAAATATTTTTTATCAAAGTTTATAATTTTTCAATTTTTTTTCCAAACTTTAAGCTCTTTGCGGCTACTCGGAATATTTTTCTATTGCTACTAAGAAATTTTGAAAATTCTTTTTGAACCTAAAAGCTAACTTTTGACCACTATTGCTAAACTAAGAAAAAATTTTAAAAGCCCTTTTTAAAAAGTTATAATTTTTAAATTTTTTTATAAATTTCAAGCTTTTTACGGCAGCACAAGATAATGTAATATTGCAACCAAATTTTTAAATATTGTTTTTGAACATAAAAGGCAACTTTTCCGCACAATTATCCCCCCCCCCTCAAAAAAAGTAAGTTTATTTTTGTTCCACCCTTTTGTACAATATTGTATGATATTAAACAATTTTCGCAATGTTGTATAATATTGTTCAATATTAAATGATATAATATAATATCACACATTATTATATAATATTGTTCAATATTAAATAATAGAATTAATATCGCACAATATTGTATGATATTGCAAAAGAGGATGTGTTTTTTTGCTTCACACCGTTTCGGCTTTTCTGATGTGCCAAGACCCATCATAAAAATCATATTTAGCAAAAATTCTGAACACGTAACGTGCACATAGAAACTTTCCCCTGTTACAACTAGGGATGACGAATATTTTACGAGTGGTTATTAAGTAACCGATATCAAAAAGTCACAAATACAAGTGATCAATACTTTTCAAAGAGGGGTGTGATTCAAATCCTTGATACGATCTTACTGGTGATATTTCGATTACAGGTTTTGGATCACAATAGAAACTAACAATCGATACGATATCACTGAAATTTACCGGAGCGGTGACTTCAATGGAAAGTAACAATCGATACGATCTGTCCAATGGAAGCTCTCGAACATAACAGAAAAGGAGAAATCTGTGAACGGATTGAAAAGTGAACGCACCGGTTATTGGAATCATCGTATCACTGAATAGCATATCACTGAAATTTATCGGAGCGGTGACTTCACTGGAAAGTGTGAAGTCGCCGCTCCACTTCATGAGAGTAACCGGTCTTACTGGTATTCGTATGTGTTGATGCCCTGTTCCATACAAATCGTTCTTAATTGCTTGTGATTTGACTTTGCATATATTCCATTTACTGCTGGCGCCATCTATTGGTAGAATATAGAACGAAAGTAAACAATTTATAGAAATGACATTTATATTTATTTCAAATTTTTCAGAAAATGGTTTACTCCAATACAGAAATTAAATAAATAGTTTTGAAAAAAATCAAATTTAAGAAGTAAGCTGAAATAGATAAATTAATTCAATCACACGTTACTTAAATTAGTAAATTAAATATTAATTACAATTAATAAATTTTAAATTTAATATTAAATAATAATTTTAAATTAATAATATGATTGAAATAACAGATATTTGGAGCAAATATTTAAAAATAACAATAGCAAAATTATTTGTTATTCAAAAAAATCGTGGATTATGCATCTCTAGTTACAACAAAGCCCTGGCTCCCCTACATCAGAAATAGAGCAAAAAAAAAAAAAAAATGATTTAAAAGATTCCGTCTTTACAAATATGAAACAAATTATATAAAAAGACAAAGTAATAAAATGGGTACACAAAAATACATAATTTATAGCAGACTCAGTCTGCCACTTGGTTGGAATACTGTTGCAATCTGGTTTCTTTTCAGGTAAAAGGCACAAAAAAAAAAAAAAAAAAAATGCTAGAAGATCTGTTCTATTTTGAGACATTCTTCTCATACAATATGAATATCAAGTTAGCATCTATACCCAGGTATATGTGTTGCGAAACTTTGATACAATCAGTTTTTCATACAATAAAGGGGAAAGAAATGAATCATGTCTATTTTTATTGCTATCTGATATATTACATCAAATATAAGATCTGCAAGATTGTCAAAAACGAATTCGAAAACAAAAAATGCTCACTACGTGAAACTTTTATTCACTTTCAATTTTTCATTTTAGTTCTCATCAAGATATGAAAAGAATGGCATTTGAAATTAAAAATGATACTTATAAAAAAATAGAGCAAAGGTGATATAAAGCGAGAAATAAAAAGTACTTTTCAGAAGATGATAATACAAAAAGGGAGGGAGATGCAATTCGTATGAAATGCATTTTATTACACTCAGTACTTTCAAAATTAAATATCACTTGACAATCGCTTTACCAGCACGGTGTTCAAATCCTTTTTTGTTCAGTCGAGCATTGCTCAATTTGAAAGTATTGAAAACGCGACTAAGATTTGACAGCATTTTTAAAAATGAAAATGGATCTGTAGAATTTTTCCCTTCACATTTTTAGGAATGTTTAGTCATCCAAGAAGTACATTAAACATTTGATCATTTCTTGCTTCTTATATTTTTAAAAGATAAAGAGATATTATACTTATTATTAAAAAAAAAATATTTGTTGTAAAAATTTTCGTTATTTTAAAAACCAAAAGTTTAAACTCTTTTAAATATTCATTTTATAATATAAATATATTAATAGAAATGTTTTGATAATGTCACATAAGGGAACAATTAAGAAATCATAAGAGCAGATGTGAATTTAGCTAATGCCTTTTTAATATTTTAACATGATAATTCTTATAATCTAACAATTTTTTTAAATTATTACCTCTTGGGTAGTTAAAAGCTCACTAAGAAACGATTTTTCCAAAATTTATTAATAAATTCTGAATTAAAAATTATTCAAATGTTCAATGTTTTATCGCTAACTTTGAAGCCTGTTATTGCATAAAAAAAAATCTTTCAGACTACTTTAAATTTAAAAATTAATGTATTTAGTGATGCAGATTTTATTTCCATGTTATTATTCTTTCTAAATTTAGTAATTTTTAAATATATTTTAAAGAAATATATCTCATTACTTCATTTAACAAATTCATCCTTGGGTAATGATAGTAAGTACAATTTTTGGCGTGTGTGCACGACTGTTGCTCTAGAATTACAAGTACAAATTCACTTATAATAAAGATGAATATGTATATGTGTGTTTTTACTCTCTACAGTCCGGAGCCACCAAAACTGTAACATATATGCTTTAGTGTGGTGGATTGGTATGAGCGAGGATAGTACTTGGGACGTTGTGGTTTGCAGCGCAGTAACATGACCACGATACAAAAGCAATTGCTCGGGTAGCGTAGCTGTTAACTGGCTTATAAGCTTTCACCACAGACTCTCCCTCCAGTGAGTCGGAGGTGAGACGAACGATATGGCTGTTGAGTGGTGATGTATTAACTGTTGATTCTAATGCGCCTGTACCCATTTGAGTAACGCCAAGCTTTATGACGAGTGTGTGAGGGTGAGTGTTTGCTGATGCCATTGCTGCATCAAGCGAGTCTGACGACTTTGGGTTGCTGCGGCCTTTCTGTGTTGCTGCGTCATGTGAATCTGACGACTTTGGTTTGCTGTAGATAGATGGCGCAACGACAGCTGTACGAAGGTTGAAGGTTCGTCGTCCGGGTCACCAATGTGGCGGATCGTTATGAGTGAGGATAGAACCTGAGACCTTGTGGTTGTCAACCCAGTAACATGACCACGATACAAAAGCAATTGCTCGGGTAGTGTAACTGTTAACTGCCTTATAAGCTTTCACTACAATAAAAACGTCCACATCCATACGACTTTTTAAAAATTTTAAATACTATTTTAATAAGTTAAAAATTAAATAAAATTTCAGCGTCCTTCCACGATGACATTCGAAAATATTACAGTATATAAAAATGATTTTTAAATTATCTTAAAAGTGAAAAAAAATATATTTCCAGTATTTCAGTTTTTAGCACATAAATTAACTTTATATTTCGAATAAATTTTTTAAAAAATATATATTTTTTTCATCATATTTTCCATTCACACAAAATGAGTTCCACGGACGACTGGCAAAACATATTTTATCTTGCAACATAAAGCAATAAAGTATCTCTTCAACTTTACACAAAATAAAAATAAAATTTAACCCACACGAGCAAGTTATACGTGCATGACAAAAAGTAGTTCTAACTCCCAAGAAAATGATTTTTTGAACTTTAAAAATATTGATATTATTAATTCAATAATTCTGTAGTATTTAAGGCAAACATGGTTTATATAAATACAGAATATCTACTCTAATAGGGTTCCAACATCTAATTTCCAAGCAATTAAAATTAGGCATATACATTTAATAGGGAAGACGATCTAACTGAAGAAAAGAATACTTTTTTATGCAGTTTTAATATATAAATGTGTTGATAAATTACGGATTTTGTATTTGATGATTCATATTTAGTAAACTATTCTTCAAATACTAAAATTTTAAACAAAAGAAAGGTTTATTTTATCTTTACCAAAACTGAGTGAGTTATAGAAATTTGAATATTACTATTTAATAAAAATGTACGGTTTTAGGCTATTCCATTGTCTATTTCTAGAAAGATATGCCAATCAGCGCTCGGATTTCACCCAAGGCTGATAATCTAAAATTATGAAATTGTTGATTGTCCTAAAATAGTAATATTTGAAACTTCATGGCTCGGTCAGATTTGCTCACAAAAAATAAAAGCGTATTTTTTTTTTTTTTTTTTTAACTTATTTAGAATGTCAAAAATATTTCTCTGAATATGATTACTTAGAATCAAAAAACTATTTGGAATTTAGATTTCATAATTTTTTTTTTTTTTTTTTCACAAGCACATTTATTGACTGAAACAAAAGAAAATATTATTATTTACATCATTTAAATTGTTTTGAATGCAGAATACAAATTGATGAACCAAAGAAATTTTCCATCGAATTATTCTTTGAGATGTTGTGTAAATTATAAAAATTTTTTATGTAGCACACGTAAGATTTCAGTACTGAACCATTCTGCTTCCGATACTCATAATTTCATATTTTACAAATATGAAAATATTTTCATATTTTACAAAAAGAAAAAAAAAACATGTTTGTTTCAGCAAAAAGTTTTTCAAATAATTGAAAATTATTAACATATGTTCCAATTTAATGTTCAAATTTTATAAGGGCTGATAAAATATAAGAAACAAATAATACACTGAACGAAATGGCGTAAATTAAAAATATCAGTTATAATCACCTTTATAATAGTTGTATGACCATCAAAATTTGAATTTTGGAAATATTTTGCTGACGAAGTTATTAAAAGTCGAAGTTAGATAAAATATTTAATAGAAAATTTTAGCAAACATTAATCCTGAAAATAAAATATTGACAAACTATAAAGCATTTTATGGATCTGATTAGATGCTCAAATATCTTTTGGTTTCTTTTCATCATTATACACTTTTCTCGTTCTTTTTTAACTGCTATTGTTTGCAGTATTATATAGATTTAACAAAATATATTATTTCTTACCTCCTCACAAACGAAGATCATCAAATGGCTCTCATTTCAACACCATTCTTGGGCGCATTTAATTCGAGAAGATCAGCACTTTTTGTTTCTATATCAACAGAAATTAATGTTATATTGAGATTAAATGGGACAATAATATCGAACATTAAAAAGTTGTTAGAATATAATGATGAGGAACTTAAGAAAGTGCAACATAGGAAAAGGAAAAATAACTATGTGATATGTCGACTATGTGATTGAAATAAATTGTATTAAAAAGTGGGGAAGATGGACAGCCACCAATTGATATATTATGAAGACAGCAAAATATAATAAATAACAAAAAAAAAAAAAAAAAAAATCAAATTAAATACAAAAATCAAGTTTATTAGATATTAGTAGTTAAATAATTCTTAATTTTTAAGTTAAAAAAAAAGATCATTTCTTATATAGTAATATATTTTCTGTTTAACTAGATTATTATTTAATATATAGATGCATTGATTGATTTATTTGACAAATAGAATAAAATTTGTTGTTTTTCCCCAAATAACATAGTTATTTTGTGTCACATTACCCACAAGTTAAAGCTGTAAAATAATTTTTAATCAATTAAATTAAAACTGTTCTTCCTCTCTGGCAATATCATGCCTCATATACTGCTGTTTTCACTACAATGATAAAGAGCTATTACCAGATGAGTACAAAATGCTACAGATAAACTGAAACTTCGGCAGCATACAGAGTTCTTTTATTTTTGATTTATAAAATAATTTAGAACTATCACAAATATTCACTTTTGATTCATTTCAAAACACCAATAATTATCTAGTAATTTTTTTTAGCTCAATATGTTTGTTTTTCAAGGGAAAAATATTAATGTAGTAATAAAATAGCAGAAAAAAAAAAGAAATTGAAGATGAAATATATATTGTTTTGTAACTAAATCTGCAGAACCATACTTTAAAAAAACATTTTTTTTTTTCAATTTTTGTTTAATTTTAATGCATTTCATTAAGGACAAAGAAATAAATGTAGACCCGTACTTCAAACCTAAAATTCTTCAAACCCCTACACACAGGCATATATTTTTTCCAGTCAAATATTTTCAAAATAGAAAATTTGAGTTATAAACTATTGTTTATAAATATTTGACTTTTCACATTAAAATATAACAGGATTGATACTGATTCTTAAAACATCAAATTTTTGCCATTGCACTTAAGGAAAATAAACCCCCATAAAATCAAGATTAATAAATTCCAAAAACATCATATTATTCTTTCATTAAATAGGCACAATTAATTGTCAGTTAAAAAAATATATATCTAGGGCTTCATATTCCAATTCTGAAACAATGACAGAAGATGAGAAAGAAAATAAAATTAACACGAACCAATATTAAAAGAGGCAAAACAAAGTTTATCAATTATTTATTCATTCACAAAATCACATCTCTGAACAATTATATATATGTATATATATCACAATATGCAAGATAAAGTTGCAATTTGCAAGGTAATACAATATCCATCATTTTGTAGCATCATTCATTCTTAAAAATCAACAGTCTTTTTATTATAATTATTAAAAAGAGAGAACATAAATAAAAAATTTCAAGGGGAAAAACAACAGCAGAAGCACAACTGTTTTAGAAGCTTCCAAATAATATATATATATATATATATATATATAATGAACATCAGCAATCAAGGATAAGCATAAATTTTTAATCAACATGACTTGCATTTTATAATGAAAAATACACAATAAAAACAAAAAGTAACAGGATATTCACATAAAAAGAAAAAGCATGGGACTTTTTGAGATTTAAGAAATAAGATAATGATATTTACTTTTTTTTAAAAAACAGCAATTATCCAAACAAATAAGTTTTTAACTAACAAGATTTAAGTTTTATATTCAAAAATATACAACCCATCTTTTTACAAGTTAATGCATATAATTACTCACAACCAAAAATAAACAAAATCTACAGCAGTAAACAGCTTTCCAATGCACCATATAATGCCTAGATTAATATAACGCAAAAATCACAATGAATATTTAAATGATTTGGAATAATGCCACTTTTTAAAAGAAAGGGTCAATCATCTAATGCACATTTTAAAACAGATGGAATTCAAAGGATGTACAAAATCAATCACTTGATTTTTTAAAACAATTTTGGAAATAAAATTATTACTGACAAAGATAAACATTTGACTAGAAATAACTGATAATAAAAATATACAAATGCATGAAAAATGCAAGAAAATTATAGGTATGATACATGTTGACAATGACAAATTAAATTTCATTAACAATAATGTGCAAATAAAAAGAGGAGGAATTGAAATTACTTTGAATGCATAAAATATGATAATTGCTTTTAAGTATTACAGCAGATTGAGTATTATTTTCTTTGTGAATATAGTTCTGATGAAATCGTAATACAATTTTTGAATTTTATTTCAAAATGCAATTGCAAAGAAAAAAATAAAAGAATAATTTTTTATAATTAAAAGCATATAATAGATAAATGAAGTTTAGAATTAATTTATCGGTTTAAGAGATTTCTGAAAATAAGTGTAATCATTAAAAGATATATGCAAAAAAAAAAAAAAAGAAGGGACACAAAAGCATTTTTGAAAAAATGCTTTTGCAAGAGGAAAAAAATGCCTATTTAAAAATGTATTAAAACCGTTATTATAAACAAAACTATACAATAATAGATAAATCTGCAAAAGTTTTAAATGCAGAAATCAAATTTGTAAGATTAAAATGCAGAGATGCACACAAAGTTTAATATTTACAGATTATTAATAAAGAAATAATCAATCTGTGGAAATAATCAACAAGGCATGTTGAAATGTTGCTTTTACTTAAAAAAAATGTAATTCAAAATTATTTCATATTATACAATTCTGATAGCAGCATAATAATTTTATGGATCAAAATAA